>NW_028295026.1:0-159867 GCF_964341445.2 Mesoplodon mirus
CCAGAAGAAGAAGAGAAAAAGAAAGGGACTGAGAAAATATTTGAAGAGATTATAGTTGAAAACTTCCCTAATATGGGAAAGGAAATAGTTAATCAAGTCCAGGAGGCACAGAGAGTCCCATACAGAATAAATCCAAGGAGAAATACGCCAAGACACATATTAATCAAACTGTCAAAAATTAAACACAAAGAAATCATATTAAAAGCAGCAAGGCAAAAACAACAAATAACACACAAGGGAATCCCCATCAGGATAACAGCTGATCTCTCAGCAGAAACTCTACAAGCCAGAAGGGAGTGGCAGGACATAATTAAAGTGATGAAAGAGAAAAACCTGCAACCAAGATTACTCTACCCAGCAAGGATCTCATTCAGATTTGATGGAGAAATTAAAACGTTTACAGACAAGCAAAAGCTGAAAGCGTTCAGCACCACCAAACCAGCTTGACAACAAATGCTAAAGGAACTTCTCTAGGCAAGAAACACAACAGAAGGAAAAGACCTACAATAACGAACCCAAAACAATTAAGAAAATGGGAATAGGAACATACATATCAATAATTACCTTAAATGTAAATGGACTAAATGCTCCCACCAAAAGACACAGATTGGCTGAATGGATACAAAAACAAGACACATATATATGCTGTCTACAAGAGACCCACTTCAGACCTAGAGACACATACAGACTGAAAGTAAGGGGATGGAAAAAGATATCCCATGCAAATGGAAACCAAAAGAAAGCTGGAGTAGCAATTCTCATATCAGACAAAATAGACTTTAAAATAAAGACTACTAGAAGAGACAGAGAAGGACACTACATAATGATCAAGGGATCGATCCAAGAAGAAGATATAACAAATGTAAATATTTATGCACCCAACATAGGAGCATCTCAATACATAAGGCAAATACTAACAGCCATAAAAGGAGAAATCGACAGTAACACAATCATAGTAGGGGACTTTAACACCCCACTTTCACCAATGGACATATCATCCAAAATGAAAATAAATAAGGAAACACAAGCTTTAAATGATACATTAAACAAGATGGACTTAATTGATATTTATAGGACATCCCATCCAAAAACAACAGAATACACATTTTTCTCAAGTGCTCATGGAACATTCTCCAGGATAGATCATATCTTGGGTCACAAATCAAGCCTTGGTAAATGTAAGAAAATTGAAATTGTATCAAGTATCTTTTCTGACCACAATGCTATGAGACTAGATATCAATTACAGGAAAAGAGCTGTAAAAAATACAAACACATGGAGGCTAAACAATACACTACTTAATAACAAAGTGATCACTGAAGAAATCAAAGGGGAAATTAAAAAAATACCTAGAAACAAATGACAATGGAGACACGACGACCCAAAACCTATGGGATGCAGCAAAAGCAGTTCTAAGGGGGAAGTTTATAGCAATACAATCCCACCTTAAGAAACAGGAAACATCTCGAATAAACAACCTAATCTTGCACCTAAAGCAATTAGAGAAAGAAGAACAAAAACATCCCAAAGTTAGCAGAAGGAAAGAAATCATAAAAATCAGATCAGAAATAAATGAAAAAGAAATGAAGGAAACGATAGCAAAGATCAATAAAACTAAAAGATGGTTCTTTGAGAAGATAAACAAAATTGATAAACCATTAGCCAGACTCATCAAGAAAAAAAAGGGGAAGACACAAATCAATAGAATTATAAATGAAAAAGGAGAAGTAACAACTGACACTGCAGAAATACAAAAGATCATGAGTGATTACTACAAGCAACTCTATGCCAATAAAATGGACAACCTGGAAGAAATGGACAAATTCTTAGAAATGCACAGCCTGCCAAGACTGAATCAGGAAGAAATAGAAAATATGAACAGACCAATCACAAGCACTGAAATTGAAACTGTGATAAAAAATCTTCCAACAAACAAAAGCCCAGGGCCAGATGGCTTCACAGGTGAATTCTATCAAGCATTCAGAGAAGAGCTAACACCTATCCTTCTCAAACTCTTCCAAAATATAGCAGAGGGAGGAACACTCCCAAACTCATTCTATGAGACCACCATCACCCTGATACCAAAACCAGACAAGGATGTCACAAAGAAAGAAAACTATAGGCCAATATCACTGATGAACATAGATGCAAAAATCCTCAACAAAATACTAGCAAACAGAATCCAACAGCACATTAAAAGGATCATACACCATGATCAAGTGGGGTTTATTCCAGGAATGCAAGGATTCTTCAATATACGCAAATCAATCAACGTGATACACCATATTACCAAATTGAAGGAGAAAAAACATATGATCATCTCAATAGATGCAGAGAAAGCTTTCGACAAAATTCAACACCCATTTATGATAAAAACCCTGCAGAAAGTAGGCATAGAGGGAACTTTCCTCAACATAATAAAGGCCATATATGACAAACCCACAGCCAGCATCGTCCTCAATGGTGAAAAACTGAAACCATTTCCACTAAGATCAGGAACAAGACAAGGTTGCCCACTCTCACCACTCTTATTCAACCTAATTTTGGAAGTTTTAGCCACAGCAATCAGAGAAGAAAAGGAAATAAAAGGAATCCAAATCGGAAAAGAAGAAGTAAAGCTGTCACTGTTTGCAGATGACATGATACTATACATAGAGAATCCTAAAGATGCTACCAGAAAACTACTAGAGCTAATCAATGAATTTGGTCAAGTTGCAGGATACAAAATTAATGTACAGAAATCTCTGGCATTCCTATATACTAATGATGAAAAATCTGAAAGTGAAATTAAGAAAACACTCCCATTTACCATTGCAACAAAAAGAATAAAATATCTAGGAATAAACCTACCTAAGGAGACAAAAGACCTGTATGCAGAAAATTATAAGACACTGATGAAAGAAATTAAAGATGATACAAATAGATGGAGAGATGTACCATGTTCTTGGACTGGAAGAATCAACATTGTGAAAATGACTCTACTACCCAAAGCAATCTACAGATTCAATGCAATCCCTATCAAACTACCACTGACATTTTTCACAGAACTAGAGCAAAAAATTTCACAATTTGTATGGAAACACAAAAGACCCCGAATAGCCAAAGCAATCTTGAGAACGAAAAATGGAGCAGGAGGAATCAGGCTCCCTGACTTCAGACTATACTACAAAGCTACAGTAATCAAGACAGTATGGTACTGGCACAAAAACAGAAAGATAGATCATTGGAACAGGATAGAAAGCCCAGAGATAAACCCACGGACATATGGTCACCTTATCTTTGATAAAGGAGGCAGGAATGTACAGTGGAGAAAGGACAGCCTCTTCAATAAGTGGTTCTGGGAAAACTGGACAGGGACATGTAAAAGTATGAGGTTAGATCACTCCCTAACACCATACACAAAAATAAGCACAAAATGGATTAAAGACCTAAATGTAAGGCCAGACACTATCAAACTCTTAGAGGAAAACATAGGCAGAACACTCTATGACATAAATCACAGCAAGATCCTTTTTGACCCACCTCCTAGAGAAATGGAAATAAAGACAAAAATAAACACATGGGACCTAATGAAACTTAAAAGCTTTTGCACAGCAAAGGAAACCATAAACAAGACCAAAAGACAACCCTCAGAATGGGAGAAAATATTTGTAAATGAAGCAACTGACAAAGGATTAATCTCCAAAATTTATAAGCAGCTCATGCAGCTCAATAACAAAAAAACAAACAACCCAATCCAAAAATGGGCAGAAGACCTAAATAGACATTTCTCCACAGAAGATATACAGACTGCCAACAAACACATGAAAGGATGCTCAACATCTTTGCTCATTAGAGAAATGCAAATCAAAACTACAATGAGATATCATCTCACACCAGTCAGAATGGCCATCATCAAAAAATCTAGAAACAATAAATGCTGGAGAGGGTGTGGAAAAAAAAGAACACTCTTGCACTGCTGGTGGGAATGTGAATTGGTACAGCCACTATGGAGAACGGTATGGAGGTTCCTTAAAAAACTACAAATAGACCTACCATATGACCAAGCAATCCCACTACTGGGCATATACCCTGACAAAACCATAATTCAAAAAGAGACATGTACCAAAATGCTCATAGCAGCCCTATTTACAATAGCCCGGAGATGGAAACAACCTAAGTGTCCATCATCAGATGAATGGATAAAGAAGATGTGGCACATATATACAATGGAATATTACTCAGCCATAAAAAGAAATGAAATTGAGCTATTTGTAATGAGGTGGATGGACCTACAGTCTGTCATACAGAGTGAAGTAAGTCATAAAGAGAAAGACAAATACTGTATTGTGACACATATATATGGAACTTAAGAAAAAAATGTCATGAAGAACATAGGGGTAAGACAGGAATAAAGACACAGACCTACTAGAGAATGGACTTGAGGATATGGGGAGGGGGAAGGGTAAGCTGTGACAAAGTGAAAGAGCGGCATGGACATATATACACTACCAAACGTAAGGTAGATAGCTAGGGGGAAGCAGCCGCATAGCACAGGGAGATCAGCTCGGTGCTTTCTGACCGCCTGGAGGGGTGGGATAGGGAGGGTGGGAGGGAGATGCAAAAGGGAGGGGATATGGGAATATAGGTATATGTATAACTGATTAAATTTGTTATAAAGCAAAAAAAATTTTTTTTTTCAGGAGGAAAAATAAAAGAAACAAAGTCCCAACACAGCAAAAATAAATAAATTAAATAATAAAAACTCCTACACCCAACATTTAAAAAAAAATGCTCCATGTCCTTTGTCATCACAAAGATCCATGACCCTTGGCATCACAATGCTCAATGTCATTGTCATCATAATGCTCCATGAACACTCTCATCACATTGCTCCATGCCCTTGTCTTCACAAAGCTCCATGACACATGTCATCAGAAAGCTCCATGGCCTTCTCATCACAATGCTCCATGCCCTTGCCATCAAAATGCTCCATTACCCCAGTCATAACAATGCTCCATGACCCCTGCTATCACGATGATCCATGGCTTGTCATCACAAAGCTCCATGACCCTTCTCATCACATTGCTCCAAGAACCCTGTAATCACAATGCTCTATGCCCCTTTTCATCTCAATGATCCATGAATCCTGTCATCACAATGCACCATGCCCATCATCATAATGCTTCATGCTATTATCATCACAATGAAATCAAAATGCTCCATGACTTCTGTCATAACAATGCTCCAAACCCTTGTGATCACAATATTCCATATCACTTGTCATCACAATGCCCCATGACGCTCGTCATCACAACTATCAATGGTCTTCTCATCACAATGCTCCATGACCATTGTCATCACAATGCTCAATACACTTGTCATCAAAATGCTCCCTGACACTTGTTGTCTGTATGCTCCTTGAATCCTGTATTGACAAGGCTCCATGACTTTTTCATCACAATGATCCATGTCCTTTTCATCACAATGCTCCAAGACCCATGTAATCTCAAAGCTCCATGCCCTTGTCATCACAAAGCTGAATGACGCATGCCATCAGGATTCTCCTTGGTGTTCTCCTCACAGTGCTCCATGCCCTTGTCATCACAATGTTCCAAGACCCCTGTAATCACAAAACTCCATGCCCGTTTCATCAAAAAACTCCATGACGCATGTCATCAGAAGTCTCCATGGCCTTCTCATCACAATGCTCCATGCCCTAGTCATCACAATGCTCCAAGACCCCTGTAATCACAATGCTCCATGCCCCTTTTAATCAGAAGGCTCCATGAGACTTATCATCACAAGTCTCCATGGTCTTCTCATCACAGTGCTCCACAACCTTGATATCACCATGCTCCATTCCCTTGTCATCACAATGCTCCATGAACCCTGTCATCACAATAATCCATGAATATTTTCAGCCCAATGCTCCACGACCTACTCATCACAATGCTCCATGGCCAATATCATCACAATGCTCCATGACCACTGTTATCACAGCACTCCATGACACCCGACAACACAATGATCCGGGACTCTTGTCATCACAATGCTCCATTCCCTAGTCATCACAATGCTCCATGACCCCTGTCATCACAACACTCCATGAACATTTTCAGCCCAGTGCTCCATGACACTTGTCATCACAATGATCCATGCCCTTGTCATCCCAATGATCCATGACCCCTCTATTCACAATGCTCCGTGACGCTGGTCATCACAGTGCTCCATGACACATGTCATCACAATGCTCCATGCCTTTGTCAGCAAAATGCTACATGACCTTGTCATTACAATGCTCTATGCGCTTTTCATCACAATACTCCATATCCATTGGCATCACAATCCTCCATGAACCTTGGGATCACATTGCTTCATGCCCTTGTCATCACAAGGCTCCATGCTCCTTGAAATCAAAATGATCCATGACCTCTGTCATCACAATGCTCCAAACACTTGTGATCACAGTGTTCAATAACACTTGTCATCACAACGCTCCATGATGCCTGTCATCACAATAATCCATGCCCTTTTCATCACAATGCTCCATGACCTTTGTCATCACAATTCTCAATACAATTGTCATCAAAATGCTCCATGCGCTTGTCAGCACAATGCTCCATGACACATGTCATCAAAATGCACCATGCTCTTCTCTTCACAATGCTCCTTAAAATATGTCATCACAATGCTCCATGCACTTCTCATCAAAATGCTCTCTCACAACTGATATCACAATGCTACATCACTATTTGTCACAATACCCTCTAACCCCTGTCATCACAATGTTCCATGACTCCTATCATCACAATGCTACATGCACTTATCATCACAATGTTGGATGACCCCTGACATCACAATGTTCCATAACAACTGTCATCAAAATGTTCCATGACACTTTTCATCAAATTGCTCCATGACCCTGTCATCAGAATGCTCCCTGCCTTTCTCATCACAATGCACAACGCCCTTGCCATCAAAATGCTCCATGACCTCTGTCATCACAAAGATCAATGACCCTTGGCATCAAAATGCTCCATGTCATTGTCATCACAATGCTCCATGAACGCTCTCATCACATTGCTCCATGCTCTTGTCTTCACAAAGCTCCATGACACATGTCATCAGAATGCTCCATGGACTTCTCATCACAATGCTCCATGCCCTTACCATCACAATGCTCCATTACCCTGTGATAACAATGCTCCATAACCCCTGCCATCACGATATTCCATGGCCTTGTCATCACAAACCTCCATGACCCTTCTCATCACAATGCTCCAAGAACCCTGTAATCACAATTCTCTATACCCCTTTCCATCTCAATGATCCATGAACACTGTCATCACAATGAACCATGCCTTTCATCATAATGCTTCATGCTATTGTCATCACAATGAAATCAAAATGCTCTATGACCTCTGTCATAACAATGCCACACACCCTTGTGATCACAATATTCCAAAACACTTGTCATCACAATGCCCCATGACTCTCGTCATCACAATTATCCATGGTCTTCTCATCACAATGCTCCCTGATCTTTGTCATCACAATTCTCAAATACACTTGTCATCACAATGCTCCCTGACACTTGTCGTCAATATGCTCTTTGAACCCTGTCATGACAAGGCTCCATGCCATTTTCATCACAATGATCCATGCCCTTTTCATCACAATGCTCCAAGACCCATGTAATCAAAATTCTCCATGCCCTTGTCATCACAAAGCTCCATGTCTTTGTCAGAACAATGCTCAATGACCATAGTCATCACAATTTGCAACGCACATTTCATCACAACGGTCCACAACATTGTCATTGCTATGCTTCACAAACCTTGTAATCACAATGGTCCATGCACTTCTCATCAAAATGCTCTCTCACCAGAGATATCACAATGTTCCATCTGTAGTCATCACAATACGCCCTCACCCCTGTAATCACAAAGTTCCAGGACCCTATCATCACAATGTTCCATGACCCCTGACATCACAATGTTCCATAACCCCTGTCATCAAAATGCTCCATGACCCTTTTCATCGCAAAGCTCCAAGACCCCTGACATCACAATGTTCTATAACCACTGCCATCAAAATATTCCTTTACAGTTTTTATCAAATTGCTGCATGACCTGGTCATCAAAATATTCCCTGCACTTCTCAGCACAATGCACCATGCCCTTGTCATCAAAATGCTCCATGACTTGTCATCACAAAGCTCCATGACCCTTGGCATCACAATGCTCCATGTCATTGGCATCACAGTGCTCCATGAAACCTCTCATCACATTGCTCCATGCCCTTGTCATCACAAAGCTCCATGACTCTTGTCATCACTATGCTCGATGCCCTTCTCATCACAATGCTCCATGCCCTTGTCATTACAATCCTGCATGACCCATGTATCACAGTGTTCCATGCCCTTATCATCACAATGCTCTATGCCCACTCTCATCACAATAATCCATGAAACATTTCAGACCAATGTTCCATGCCCTTCTCATCAAAATGCTCCATTACACCTGTCATAACAATGCACCATGACCCTTGCCATCACAATGTTCCACGGCCTAGTCATCACAAGGTTCCATGACACTTGTCATCACAGTGCTCCAGACCCCTGAAATCACAATGCTCCATGCCCTTGTCATCACAAAGCTCCATGACGCATGTCATCAGAAAGTTCCATGGCCTTCTCATCACAGTGCTCCATGCCCTTGTCATCACAATGCTCCAAGACCCTTGAAATCACAATGCTCCATGCCCCTTTTCATCTCAATGCTCCATGACCCCTGTCATCACAATGCACCATGCCCATCATCATAATGCTTCAAGCTATTGTCATCACAAAGAAATCAATATTCTCCATGACATCTGTCATCATAATGCTCCAAACCCTTGTGATCACAATGTTCCATAACACTTATCATCACAACACCCCATGACGCTCATCATCACAATTATCCATGGTCTTCTCATCACAATGCTCCATGATCTTTGTCATCACAATGCTCAATACACTTGTCATCACAATGCTCCCTGACACTTGTCGTCAGTATGCTCCTTGAACCCTGTCATGATAAGCCTCCATGCCTTTTTCATAACAATGATCCATGCACTTTTCATCACAATGCTCCAAGATCCCTGTAATCACAAATGCTCGATGCCCTTGTCATCACAAAACTCCATGACGCATGTCATCAGAATGCTCCATGGCCTTCTCATCACAATGCTTCATGCCCTAGTCATCACAATGCTCCATGCCCCTTTTCATCAGAATGCTCCATGAGATTTCTCATCAGAAGTCTCCATGGTCTTCTCACCACAATGCTCCAGGACCATGTCATCACCATGCTCCATTCTGTTGTCATCACAATGCTCCCTGACACCTGTCTTCACAATACTGCATGACCTGGTCATCATAATGCTCCATGCCCTTGTCATCACAATGCACCATTCCAACTGTCATCGCAATAATCCATGAAACTTATTAGACCAATGCTCCATGCCCTTGTCATCACAATGTTCCATGCCCTTGTTATCACAATGCTCCATGACCCCTGTCATCATAATGCTCAATGACTCCAGTCATCACAATGCTCCATGACCTTTTTCATCACAATGATCTGTACATTTGTCAGCAAAATGTTCCCTGACACTTGTTCTCTACATGCTCCATGAATCCTGTCATGACAAGGCTCCATGCATTTTTCATCACAATGATCCATGCCCTTTTCATCACAATGCTCCAAGACCCCTGTAATCAAAGTGCTCCATGCCCTTGTCATCACAATGCTCAATGATGCATGCCATCAGAATGCTCCTTGGCCTTCTCCTCACAATTCTCCATGCCCTTGTTATCTCAATGTGCCAAGACCCCTCTAATCAGAATGCTCCATGCCCATTTTCATCAGTATGCTCCAGGAGACTTGTCATCACAAAGCCCCATGGTTTTCTCATCACAGTGCTCCAGGACCTTGTCATCACAATGCTTCACGACTTTGTCATGAAAATTCTCAATGGCCATTGTCATCATAGTGCTCCAAGCCCTAGTCATCACAATGCTCCATTATATTTGTCATAACAATCCTCCATTACACTTGGCATCACAGTACTCCCAGCCATTGTCATCGCAATGGACCATGACATATGTCATCACAATGCTCCCTGACACCTGTCTTCATAATACTCCATGACCTTCTCTTCACAATGATCCATGCCCTTGTCATCACAATGCACCATGTCCACTGTCATCACAATAATCTATTAATCTTGTCAGACCAATGCTCCATGCCCCTTTCATCACAATGCTCCATGCCCTTGTCATCACAGTGCTCCATGATTTGTCATCACAAAGCTCCATGACCCATGTATCACAGTGTTCTATGCCCTAGTCATTACAAAACTCCAAGACCCCTGTAATCACCATGCTCCATGCCCCTTTTCATCAGAATGCTCCATGAGAATTGTCATAATAAGTATCCATGGTCTTCTCATCACAGTGCTCCAGGACCTTGTCAACACAATAATCCATGAATATTTTCAGCCCAATGCTCCACGACCTGTTCATCACAATGCTCCATGGCCAATATCATCTCAATGCTCCATGACCACAGTCATCAAAACCCTCCATGACACCAGACGACACAATGATCCCGGACTATTGTCATCACAGTGCTCCATTCCCTACTCATCACTATTCTCCATGACCCCTGTCATCACAAAACTCCATGAAAATTTTCAGCCCAGTGCTCCATGACACTTTTCATCACAATTATCCATGCACTTGTCATCCCAATGCTCCATGACCCCTGTATTCACAATGATCCGTAACGCTTGTCATCACAGTGCTCCATGACACCTGTCATTAAAATGTTCCATGCCTTTGTCAGCAAAATGCTACATGGCCTTGTCATTACAATGCTCTATGCGCTTGTCATCAAAATACTCCATTTCTATTGTCATCACAATCCTCCAATAACCTTGGGATCACATTGCTTCATGCCCTTGTCATCACAATGCTCCATGCTCCTTGAAATCAAAATGATCCATGACCTCTGTCATCACAATGCTCCAAACTCTTGTGATCACAATGTTCCATAACACTTGTCATCACAACGCTCCATGATGCCTGTCATCACAATACTCCATGCCCTTTTCATCACAATGCTCCATGAACTTCTCATCATAATTCTCAATACACTTGTCATCACAATGCTCCCTGACACTTGTCGTCAGAATGCTCATTGTACCCTGTCACGAAAAGGCTCCATGCCTTTTTCATCACAATGCCCCATGCCGTTTTCATCACAATGCTCCATGCCATTGTCATCAAAATACTCCACAAGCTTGTCATCAGAATGTTCCATGACTCTTGTCATCACAAACCTCCATGCACTTGTCAGCACAATGTTCCCTGACCCTTGTCAGCACAATGCTCCAAGCCAATGTCATCACAATGCTCAATTATCTTTGACAGCAGAATCCTACATTACAACTGGCATCACAATTCTCCATGCCCTTGTCATCACAATGCCCCATTCCAACTGTCATCACAATAATCCATGAAACTAAATAGACCACTGTTCCATCCCCTTGTCATCACAATGCTGAATGCCCTTGTTATCACAATGCTCCATGACCCCTGTAATCCCAATTCTCCGTGACTCTAGTCATCACAATGCTTCATGAACTTTGTCATCACAGTTGTCCAGGTCCTCATCATCAACAGTCTCTGTGACCTTTTTAACGACAATGCTCCATGAAATTTTCATCACAATGCTCTTTGACCCTTGTCATCAAAATGCTCTATGCTTTTCTCAGCACAATGCTCCATGACACATGTCATCACAATTCACCATGCGCTTGTCACCACAATGCTCCACAAATTTGTCATCACAATACTCCATAAAACTTGTCATCACAATCATCCATGCACTTCTCATCAAAATGCTCTCTCACCACTGATATCACAATGCTACATCACTATTTGTCACAATACTCCCTCACCACTGTCATCACAGTGTTTCATGGCATCTGTCATCGCAATGCTACATGCAATTATCATCACAATGTTCGATGACCCTTGACATCAAAATGTTCCATAACACCTGTCATCAAACTGCTCCATGATCCTTTTCATCAAAATGCTCCAAGACCCCTGACATCACAATGTTCCATAACACCTGTCATCAAAATGTTCCATGACACTTTTCATCAAATTGTTCCATGACCCTGGCATCAAAATGCTACCTGCCCTTCTCATCAAAATGCACCACACTCTTGTAATCAAAATGCTCCATGACTAGTCATCACAATGTTCCATTCCCTTGCCATCACAGTGCTCCATTACTCCAGTCATAAAAATGCTCCATGAACCCTGCTATCACGATGTTGCATGGCCTTGTCATCACAAAGCTCCAGGGCCCTTCTCATCACAATGCTCCAAGAACCCTCTAATCACAATGCTCTATGCCCCTTTTCATCTCAATGATCCATGAACCCTGTCATCACAATGCACCATGCCCATCATCATAATGCTTCATGCTATTGTCATCACAATGAAATCAAAATGCTCCATGACCTCTGTCATAACAATGCTCCAAACCCTTGTGATCACAATATTCCATATCACTTGTCATCACAATGCCCCATGACGCTCGTCATCACAGTTATACATGGTCTTCTCATCAAAATGCTCCATGACCTTTGTCATCACAATGCTCAGTACACTTGTCATCAAAATGTTCCCTGACTCTTGTTGTCTGCATGCTCCTTGAATCTTGTCATGACAAGGCTCCATGCATTTTTCATCACAATGATCCATGCCCTTTTCATCACAATGCTCCAAGACCCCTGTAATCACAGTGCTCCATGCCCTTGTCCTCACAAAACTCAATGACGCATGACATCAGAATGCTCCTTGGCCTTCTCCTCACAATGCTCCATGCCCTTGTCATCACAATGGGCCAAGACCCCTCTAATCACAATGCTCCATGCTCATTTTCATCAGTATGCTCCAGGAGACTTGTCATCACAAGGCTCCATGGTTTTCTCATCATAAGGCTCCAAGCCCTAGTCATCACAATGCTCCATTATATTTGTCATCACAATCCTCCATTACATTTGGCATCACAATACTCCCAGCCATTGTCATCGCAGTGGACCATGACATATATCATCACAATGCTCCCTGACACCTGTCTTCAAAATACTCCATGACCTTCTCTTCACAATGATCCATGCCCTTGTCATCACAATGCACCATGTCCACTGTCATAACAATAATCTATGAATCTTTTCAGACCAATGCTCCATGACCCTGTCATCACAATGCTCCATGCCCTTGTCATCACAGTGCTCCATGACTTGTCATCACAAAGCTCCATGACCCATGACCCATGTATCACAATGTTCCATGTCCTAGTCATCACAATGCTCCAAGACCCCTGTAATCACAATGCTCCATGCCCCTTTTCATCAGAATGCTCCAGGAGAATTGTCATCATAAGTATCCATGGACTTCTCATCACAATGCTCCAGGACCTTGTCATCACCATGCTCCATTACCTTGTCATCACAATGCTCCATGACCCCTGTCATCACAATAATCCATGAATATTTTCAGCCCAATGCTCCACGATCTATTCATCACAATGCTCCATGGCCAATATCATCACAATGCTCCATGACCACTGTCATCACAACACTCCACGACACCTGACAACACAATGATCCGGGACTCTTGTCATCACAGTGCTCCATTCCCTAGTCATCACAATGCTCCATGACCCCTGACATCACAAAACTCCAAGAAAATTTTCAGCCCAGTGCTCCATGACACTTGTCATCACAATTATCCATGCACTTGTCATCCCAATGCTCCATGACCCATGTATTCACAATGATCCGTGATTCTTGTCATCACAGTGCTCCATGACACATGTCATTACAATGCTCCATGCCTTTGTCAGCAAAATGCTACATGACCTTGTCATTACAATGCTCTATTCGCTTGTCATCACAATACTCCCTTTCCATTGTCATCACAATCCTCCATGAAACTTGGGATCACATTGCTTCATGCCCTTGTCATCACAATGCTCCATGCTCCTTGAAATCAAAATGATCCATGACCTCTGTCATCACAGTGCTCCAAAGTCTTGTGATCACAATGTTCCATAACACTTGTCATCACAACGCTCCATGATGCCTGTCATCACAATACTCCATGCCCTTTTCATCACAATGCTCCATGACCTTTGTCATCACAATTCTCAATACACTTGTCATCACAATGCTCCCTGACACTTGTCCTCAGAATTCTCCTTGAAACCTGTCACAAAAAGGCTCCATGCTTTTTCATCACAATATCCCATGCCGTTATCATCACAATGCTCGATGCCATTGTCATCAAAATACTCCAGAAGCTTGTCATCAGAATGCTCCATGACCCTTGTTATCACAATTCTCCATTCACTTGTCAGCACAATGCTCCCTGACCCTTGTCATCACAATGCTCCAAGCCATTGTCATCACAATTTTCCATTACCGTTGTCATCAGAATCCTCCATGACAATTGGCATCACAATGCTCCATGCCATTGTCATCACAATGGGCCATTACATATGTCATCACAATGCTCCCTGACACCTGTCTTCACAATACTGCATGACCTGGTCATCACAATGCTCCATGCCCTTTTCATCACAATGCACCATTCCAACTCTCATCGCAATAATCCATGAAACTTATTAGATCAATGCTCCATGCACTTGTCATCACAATGCTCCATGCCCTTGTTATCACAATGCTCCATGACCCCTGTCTTCACAGTGCTCCGTGACTCCAGTCATCACAATGCTTCATGACCTTTGTCACCACAATGGTCCATGCCCTCGTCATCAACAGTCTCTGTGACCTTTTTAACCACAATGCTCCATGAACTTTTCATCACAATGCTCTTTGACCCTTCTCATCACAATGCTCTATGCCTTTCTCAGCACAATGCTACATGACCCTTGACATCACAATGCTCCATGCACTTGTCAGCACAATGCTCCATGACACATGTCATCACAATACTCCATGACCCCTGTCATCACAATGCTCCGTTACTCCAGTCATCACAATGCTTCATAACGTTTGTCATCACAATGGTCCATGCCCGTGTCATCACAAGGCTCTGTGACCTTTGTAACCACAATGCTCCATGAACATTTCATCACAATTCTCTGTGACCCTTGTCATCACAATGCTCCATTTCTTTGTGAGAACAATGCTCCATGACCATTGTCTTCAAAATGTGCCACACACATTTCATCACAACGGTCCACATACTTGTCATTGCCATGCTCCATAAACCTTGTAATCACAATGCTCCATGCACTTCTCATCAAAATGCTCTCTCACCACTGATATCACAATGCTACATCACTATTTGTCACAATACTCCCTCACCACTGTCATCACAATGTTCCATGACTCCTGTCATCACAATGCTACATGCACTTATCATCACAATGTTCGATGACCCCTGACATCACAATGTTCCATAACACCTGTCATCAAAATGTTCCATGACACTTTTAATCAAATTGCTCCATGACCCTTTTATCAGAATGCTCCCTGCCTTTCTCATCACAATGCACAACGCCCTTGCCATCAAAATGCTCCATGTCGAGAGACTTCCGGGTAAGATGGCGGAAGAGTAAGATGCGGAGGTCACCGTCCTCCCCACGGATACACCAGAAATACAGCTGCAAGTGGAGCAACTTCTACAGAACACCTGCTGGATGCTGGCAGAGGACCCCGGACCTCCCAAAAGGCAAGAAACTCCCCACATTCCTTGGTAGGGCAAAGCGGAGAGATTCCCGCACAGAGGATCGGTGCCGAGCGGCACTCACCAGCCCGAGAGGCTTGTCCGCTCTCCCCGGCGTCGCTGGAAGCTGAGGCTCGGGCTTCGGTCAGAGCGCAGGGAGAGGACTGGGGCTTGCGGAGAGAACTCAGCCGGAAGGGGGCTAATGAGCCACAGCTAGCCGGCAGGGAGTCCGGGAAAACTCTGGAGCTGCCGAAGAGGCAAGAGACTTTTTCTTTTCTCTTGGTTTCCTGGTGCGCGAGGAGATGGTATTAAGAGCACTGCTTAAAGGGGCTCCACAGACGGGTGCGAGACGCGACTGAAGGCGTGGAGCCCGGTGACGGGCGTGGGACGCTGGGGCTGCTGCTGCCACCGGCAAGATGCCTGTGTGTGAGCGTGGGTCACTGTCCACACCGCCCTTCCTGGAGCCTGTGCAGCCCGCCACTGCCGGGGTCCCGGGATTCAGGGGCGGCTTCTCTGGGAGAACACACGGTGCGCCTCGGGCTGGTGCAACATCACGCCGACCTCTGCCACTGCAGGCTCGCCCCGCACTCTGTGCCCCTCCCTCCCGCCCGGCCTGAGTGAGCCAGAGTCCCCCGAAGAGGCTGCTCCTTTAATCCTGTCCTGTCTAAGTGAAGAACAGACGCCCTCCGGCGACCTACATGCAGAGGCGGGGCCAAATCCAAAGCTGAGACCCAGGAGCTGTGAGAACAACGAGAAAGGGAAACCTCTCCCAGCAGCCTCAGAAGCAGCGGATTAAAGCTCCACAATCAACTTGATGTACCCTGCATCTGTGGAATACATGAATGGACAACAAATCATCCCAAATTGAGGAGCCAGGAGTCAGTGCTGTGCCTCTGAGGTGGGAGAGCCAACTTCAGGACACTGGTCCACAAGAGACCTCCCAGCTCCACATAATATCAAACGGCGAAAATCTTCCAGAGATCTCCATCTCAACACCAGCACCCAGCTTCACTCAACGACCAGCAAGCTACAGTGCTGGACACCCTATGCCAAACAACTAGCAAGACAGGAACACAATGCCACCCATTAGCAGAGAGGCTGCCTAAAATCATAAAAAGTCCGCAGACACCCCAAAACACACCACCAGATGTGGACCTGCCCACCAGAAAGACAAGATCCAGCGTCACCCACCAGAACACAGGCACTAGTCCCCTCCACCAGGAAGCCTACACAACCCACTAAACCAACCTTAGCCACTGGGGACAGACAACAAAAACAACGGAAACTACGAACCTGCAGCCTGAAAAAAGGAGACCCCAAACACAGTAAGATAAGCAAAATGAGAAGACAGAAAAACACACAGCAGGAGAAGGAGCAAGATAAAAACCCACCATACCTAACAAATGAAGAGGTAATAGGCAGTCTACCTGAAAAAGAATTCAGAATAATGATGGTAAAGATGATCCAAGATTCTATTTCCCAGATCCAAAATCTTGGAAATAGAATAGACAAAATGCAAGAAACAGTTAACAAGGACCTAGAAGAACTAAAGATGAATCAAGCATCGATTAAAAACACAATACATGAAATAAAAAGTACTCTAGATGGGATCAATAGCAGAATAACTGAGGCAGAAGAACGGATAAGTGAGGTGGAAGATAAAATAGTGGAAATAACTGCTGCAGAGCAAAATAAAGAAAAAAGAATGAAAAGAACAGAGGACAGTCTCAGAGACCTCTGGGACAACATTAAACGCACCAACATTCGAATTATAGGGGTTCCAGAAGAAGAAGAGAAAAAGAAAGGGACTGAGAAAATATTTGAAGAGATTATAGTTGAAAACTTCCCTAATATGGGAAAGGAAATAGTTAATCAAGTCCAGGAGGCACAGAGAGTCCCATACAGAATAAATCCAAGGAGAAATACGCCAAGACACATATTAATCAAACTGTCAAAAATTAAACACAAAGAAATCATATTAAAAGCAGCAAGGCAAAAACAACAAATAACACACAAGGGAATCCCCATCAGGATAACAGCTGATCTCTCAGCAGAAACTCTACAAGCCAGAAGGGAGTGGCAGGACATAATTAAAGTGATGAAAGAGAAAAACCTGCAACCAAGATTACTCTACCCAGCAAGGATCTCATTCAGATTTGATGGAGAAATTAAAACGTTTACAGACAAGCAAAAGCTGAAAGCGTTCAGCACCACCAAACCAGCTTGACAACAAATGCTAAAGGAACTTCTCTAGGCAAGAAACACAACAGAAGGAAAAGACCTACAATAACGAACCCAAAACAATTAAGAAAATGGGAATAGGAACATACATATCAATAATTACCTTAAATGTAAATGGACTAAATGCTCCCACCAAAAGACACAGATTGGCTGAATGGATACAAAAACAAGACACATATATATGCTGTCTACAAGAGACCCACTTCAGACCTAGAGACACATACAGACTGAAAGTAAGGGGATGGAAAAAGATATCCCATGCAAATGGAAACCAAAAGAAAGCTGGAGTAGCAATTCTCATATCAGACAAAATAGACTTTAAAATAAAGACTACTAGAAGAGACAGAGAAGGACACTACATAATGATCAAGGGATCGATCCAAGAAGAAGATATAACAAATGTAAATATTTATGCACCCAACATAGGAGCATCTCAATACATAAGGCAAATACTAACAGCCATAAAAGGAGAAATCGACAGTAACACAATCATAGTAGGGGACTTTAACACCCCACTTTCACCAATGGACATATCATCCAAAATGAAAATAAATAAGGAAACACAAGCTTTAAATGATACATTAAACAAGATGGACTTAATTGATATTTATAGGACATCCCATCCAAAAACAACAGAATACACATTTTTCTCAAGTGCTCATGGAACATTCTCCAGGATAGATCATATCTTGGGTCACAAATCAAGCCTTGGTAAATGTAAGAAAATTGAAATTGTATCAAGTATCTTTTCTGACCACAATGCTATGAGACTAGATATCAATTACAGGAAAAGAGCTGTAAAAAATACAAACACATGGAGGCTAAACAATACACTACTTAATAACAAAGTGATCACTGAAGAAATCAAAGGGGAAATTAAAAAAATACCTAGAAACAAATGACAATGGAGACACGACGACCCAAAACCTATGGGATGCAGCAAAAGCAGTTCTAAGGGGGAAGTTTATAGCAATACAATCCCACCTTAAGAAACAGGAAACATCTCGAATAAACAACCTAATCTTGCACCTAAAGCAATTAGAGAAAGAAGAACAAAAACATCCCAAAGTTAGCAGAAGGAAAGAAATCATAAAAATCAGATCAGAAATAAATGAAAAAGAAATGAAGGAAACGATAGCAAAGATCAATAAAACTAAAAGATGGTTCTTTGAGAAGATAAACAAAATTGATAAACCATTAGCCAGACTCATCAAGAAAAAAAAGGGGAAGACACAAATCAATAGAATTATAAATGAAAAAGGAGAAGTAACAACTGACACTGCAGAAATACAAAAGATCATGAGTGATTACTACAAGCAACTCTATGCCAATAAAATGGACAACCTGGAAGAAATGGACAAATTCTTAGAAATGCACAGCCTGCCAAGACTGAATCAGGAAGAAATAGAAAATATGAACAGACCAATCACAAGCACTGAAATTGAAACTGTGATAAAAAATCTTCCAACAAACAAAAGCCCAGGGCCAGATGGCTTCACAGGTGAATTCTATCAAGCATTCAGAGAAGAGCTAACACCTATCCTTCTCAAACTCTTCCAAAATATAGCAGAGGGAGGAACACTCCCAAACTCATTCTATGAGACCACCATCACCCTGATACCAAAACCAGACAAGGATGTCACAAAGAAAGAAAACTATAGGCCAATATCACTGATGAACATAGATGCAAAAATCCTCAACAAAATACTAGCAAACAGAATCCAACAGCACATTAAAAGGATCATACACCATGATCAAGTGGGGTTTATTCCAGGAATGCAAGGATTCTTCAATATACGCAAATCAATCAACGTGATACACCATATTACCAAATTGAAGGAGAAAAAACATATGATCATCTCAATAGATGCAGAGAAAGCTTTCGACAAAATTCAACACCCATTTATGATAAAAACCCTGCAGAAAGTAGGCATAGAGGGAACTTTCCTCAACATAATAAAGGCCATATATGACAAACCCACAGCCAGCATCGTCCTCAATGGTGAAAAACTGAAACCATTTCCACTAAGATCAGGAACAAGACAAGGTTGCCCACTCTCACCACTCTTATTCAACCTAATTTTGGAAGTTTTAGCCACAGCAATCAGAGAAGAAAAGGAAATAAAAGGAATCCAAATCGGAAAAGAAGAAGTAAAGCTGTCACTGTTTGCAGATGACATGATACTATACATAGAGAATCCTAAAGATGCTACCAGAAAACTACTAGAGCTAATCAATGAATTTGGTCAAGTTGCAGGATACAAAATTAATGTACAGAAATCTCTGGCATTCCTATATACTAATGATGAAAAATCTGAAAGTGAAATTAAGAAAACACTCCCATTTACCATTGCAACAAAAAGAATAAAATATCTAGGAATAAACCTACCTAAGGAGACAAAAGACCTGTATGCAGAAAATTATAAGACACTGATGAAAGAAATTAAAGATGATACAAATAGATGGAGAGATGTACCATGTTCTTGGACTGGAAGAATCAACATTGTGAAAATGACTCTACTACCCAAAGCAATCTACAGATTCAATGCAATCCCTATCAAACTACCACTGACATTTTTCACAGAACTAGAGCAAAAAATTTCACAATTTGTATGGAAACACAAAAGACCCCGAATAGCCAAAGCAATCTTGAGAACGAAAAATGGAGCAGGAGGAATCAGGCTCCCTGACTTCAGACTATACTACAAAGCTACAGTAATCAAGACAGTATGGTACTGGCACAAAAACAGAAAGATAGATCATTGGAACAGGATAGAAAGCCCAGAGATAAACCCACGGACATATGGTCACCTTATCTTTGATAAAGGAGGCAGGAATGTACAGTGGAGAAAGGACAGCCTCTTCAATAAGTGGTTCTGGGAAAACTGGACAGGGACATGTAAAAGTATGAGGTTAGATCACTCCCTAACACCATACACAAAAATAAGCACAAAATGGATTAAAGACCTAAATGTAAGGCCAGACACTATCAAACTCTTAGAGGAAAACATAGGCAGAACACTCTATGACATAAATCACAGCAAGATCCTTTTTGACCCACCTCCTAGAGAAATGGAAATAAAGACAAAAATAAACACATGGGACCTAATGAAACTTAAAAGCTTTTGCACAGCAAAGGAAACCATAAACAAGACCAAAAGACAACCCTCAGAATGGGAGAAAATATTTGTAAATGAAGCAACTGACAAAGGATTAATCTCCAAAATTTATAAGCAGCTCATGCAGCTCAATAACAAAAAAACAAACAACCCAATCCAAAAATGGGCAGAAGACCTAAATAGACATTTCTCCACAGAAGATATACAGACTGCCAACAAACACATGAAAGGATGCTCAACATCTTTGCTCATTAGAGAAATGCAAATCAAAACTACAATGAGATATCATCTCACACCAGTCAGAATGGCCATCATCAAAAAATCTAGAAACAATAAATGCTGGAGAGGGTGTGGAAAAAAAAGAACACTCTTGCACTGCTGGTGGGAATGTGAATTGGTACAGCCACTATGGAGAACGGTATGGAGGTTCCTTAAAAAACTACAAATAGACCTACCATATGACCAAGCAATCCCACTACTGGGCATATACCCTGACAAAACCATAATTCAAAAAGAGACATGTACCAAAATGCTCATAGCAGCCCTATTTACAATAGCCCGGAGATGGAAACAACCTAAGTGTCCATCATCAGATGAATGGATAAAGAAGATGTGGCACATATATACAATGGAATATTACTCAGCCATAAAAAGAAATGAAATTGAGCTATTTGTAATGAGGTGGATGGACCTACAGTCTGTCATACAGAGTGAAGTAAGTCATAAAGAGAAAGACAAATACTGTATTGTGACACATATATATGGAACTTAAGAAAAAAATGTCATGAAGAACATAGGGGTAAGACAGGAATAAAGACACAGACCTACTAGAGAATGGACTTGAGGATATGGGGAGGGGGAAGGGTAAGCTGTGACAAAGTGAAAGAGCGGCATGGACATATATACACTACCAAACGTAAGGTAGATAGCTAGGGGGAAGCAGCCGCATAGCACAGGGAGATCAGCTCGGTGCTTTCTGACCGCCTGGAGGGGTGGGATAGGGAGGGTGGGAGGGAGATGCAAAAGGGAGGGGATATGGGAATATAGGTATATGTATAACTGATTAAATTTGTTATAAAGCAAAAAAAATTTTTTTTTTCAGGAGGAAAAATAAAAGAAACAAAGTCCCAACACAGCAAAAATAAATAAATTAAATAATAAAAACTCCTACACCCAACATTTAAAAAAAAATGCTCCATGTCCTTTGTCATCACAAAGATCCATGACCCTTGGCATCACAATGCTCAATGTCATTGTCATCATAATGCTCCATGAACACTCTCATCACATTGCTCCATGCCCTTGTCTTCACAAAGCTCCATGACACATGTCATCAGAAAGCTCCATGGCCTTCTCATCACAATGCTCCATGCCCTTGCCATCAAAATGCTCCATTACCCCAGTCATAACAATGCTCCATGACCCCTGCTATCACGATGATCCATGGCTTGTCATCACAAAGCTCCATGACCCTTCTCATCACATTGCTCCAAGAACCCTGTAATCACAATGCTCTATGCCCCTTTTCATCTCAATGATCCATGAATCCTGTCATCACAATGCACCATGCCCATCATCATAATGCTTCATGCTATTATCATCACAATGAAATCAAAATGCTCCATGACTTCTGTCATAACAATGCTCCAAACCCTTGTGATCACAATATTCCATATCACTTGTCATCACAATGCCCCATGACGCTCGTCATCACAACTATCAATGGTCTTCTCATCACAATGCTCCATGACCATTGTCATCACAATGCTCAATACACTTGTCATCAAAATGCTCCCTGACACTTGTTGTCTGTATGCTCCTTGAATCCTGTATTGACAAGGCTCCATGACTTTTTCATCACAATGATCCATGTCCTTTTCATCACAATGCTCCAAGACCCATGTAATCTCAAAGCTCCATGCCCTTGTCATCACAAAGCTGAATGACGCATGCCATCAGGATTCTCCTTGGTGTTCTCCTCACAGTGCTCCATGCCCTTGTCATCACAATGTTCCAAGACCCCTGTAATCACAAAACTCCATGCCCGTTTCATCAAAAAACTCCATGACGCATGTCATCAGAAGTCTCCATGGCCTTCTCATCACAATGCTCCATGCCCTAGTCATCACAATGCTCCAAGACCCCTGTAATCACAATGCTCCATGCCCCTTTTAATCAGAAGGCTCCATGAGACTTATCATCACAAGTCTCCATGGTCTTCTCATCACAGTGCTCCACAACCTTGATATCACCATGCTCCATTCCCTTGTCATCACAATGCTCCATGAACCCTGTCATCACAATAATCCATGAATATTTTCAGCCCAATGCTCCACGACCTACTCATCACAATGCTCCATGGCCAATATCATCACAATGCTCCATGACCACTGTTATCACAGCACTCCATGACACCCGACAACACAATGATCCGGGACTCTTGTCATCACAATGCTCCATTCCCTAGTCATCACAATGCTCCATGACCCCTGTCATCACAACACTCCATGAACATTTTCAGCCCAGTGCTCCATGACACTTGTCATCACAATGATCCATGCCCTTGTCATCCCAATGATCCATGACCCCTCTATTCACAATGCTCCGTGACGCTGGTCATCACAGTGCTCCATGACACATGTCATCACAATGCTCCATGCCTTTGTCAGCAAAATGCTACATGACCTTGTCATTACAATGCTCTATGCGCTTTTCATCACAATACTCCATATCCATTGGCATCACAATCCTCCATGAACCTTGGGATCACATTGCTTCATGCCCTTGTCATCACAAGGCTCCATGCTCCTTGAAATCAAAATGATCCATGACCTCTGTCATCACAATGCTCCAAACACTTGTGATCACAGTGTTCAATAACACTTGTCATCACAACGCTCCATGATGCCTGTCATCACAATAATCCATGCCCTTTTCATCACAATGCTCCATGACCTTTGTCATCACAATTCTCAATACAATTGTCATCAAAATGCTCCATGCGCTTGTCAGCACAATGCTCCATGACACATGTCATCAAAATGCACCATGCTCTTCTCTTCACAATGCTCCTTAAAATATGTCATCACAATGCTCCATGCACTTCTCATCAAAATGCTCTCTCACAACTGATATCACAATGCTACATCACTATTTGTCACAATACCCTCTAACCCCTGTCATCACAATGTTCCATGACTCCTATCATCACAATGCTACATGCACTTATCATCACAATGTTGGATGACCCCTGACATCACAATGTTCCATAACAACTGTCATCAAAATGTTCCATGACACTTTTCATCAAATTGCTCCATGACCCTGTCATCAGAATGCTCCCTGCCTTTCTCATCACAATGCACAACGCCCTTGCCATCAAAATGCTCCATGACCTCTGTCATCACAAAGATCAATGACCCTTGGCATCAAAATGCTCCATGTCATTGTCATCACAATGCTCCATGAACGCTCTCATCACATTGCTCCATGCTCTTGTCTTCACAAAGCTCCATGACACATGTCATCAGAATGCTCCATGGACTTCTCATCACAATGCTCCATGCCCTTACCATCACAATGCTCCATTACCCTGTGATAACAATGCTCCATAACCCCTGCCATCACGATATTCCATGGCCTTGTCATCACAAACCTCCATGACCCTTCTCATCACAATGCTCCAAGAACCCTGTAATCACAATTCTCTATACCCCTTTCCATCTCAATGATCCATGAACACTGTCATCACAATGAACCATGCCTTTCATCATAATGCTTCATGCTATTGTCATCACAATGAAATCAAAATGCTCTATGACCTCTGTCATAACAATGCCACACACCCTTGTGATCACAATATTCCAAAACACTTGTCATCACAATGCCCCATGACTCTCGTCATCACAATTATCCATGGTCTTCTCATCACAATGCTCCCTGATCTTTGTCATCACAATTCTCAAATACACTTGTCATCACAATGCTCCCTGACACTTGTCGTCAATATGCTCTTTGAACCCTGTCATGACAAGGCTCCATGCCATTTTCATCACAATGATCCATGCCCTTTTCATCACAATGCTCCAAGACCCATGTAATCAAAATTCTCCATGCCCTTGTCATCACAAAGCTCCATGTCTTTGTCAGAACAATGCTCAATGACCATAGTCATCACAATTTGCAACGCACATTTCATCACAACGGTCCACAACATTGTCATTGCTATGCTTCACAAACCTTGTAATCACAATGGTCCATGCACTTCTCATCAAAATGCTCTCTCACCAGAGATATCACAATGTTCCATCTGTAGTCATCACAATACGCCCTCACCCCTGTAATCACAAAGTTCCAGGACCCTATCATCACAATGTTCCATGACCCCTGACATCACAATGTTCCATAACCCCTGTCATCAAAATGCTCCATGACCCTTTTCATCGCAAAGCTCCAAGACCCCTGACATCACAATGTTCTATAACCACTGCCATCAAAATATTCCTTTACAGTTTTTATCAAATTGCTGCATGACCTGGTCATCAAAATATTCCCTGCACTTCTCAGCACAATGCACCATGCCCTTGTCATCAAAATGCTCCATGACTTGTCATCACAAAGCTCCATGACCCTTGGCATCACAATGCTCCATGTCATTGGCATCACAGTGCTCCATGAAACCTCTCATCACATTGCTCCATGCCCTTGTCATCACAAAGCTCCATGACTCTTGTCATCACTATGCTCGATGCCCTTCTCATCACAATGCTCCATGCCCTTGTCATTACAATCCTGCATGACCCATGTATCACAGTGTTCCATGCCCTTATCATCACAATGCTCTATGCCCACTCTCATCACAATAATCCATGAAACATTTCAGACCAATGTTCCATGCCCTTCTCATCAAAATGCTCCATTACACCTGTCATAACAATGCACCATGACCCTTGCCATCACAATGTTCCACGGCCTAGTCATCACAAGGTTCCATGACACTTGTCATCACAGTGCTCCAGACCCCTGAAATCACAATGCTCCATGCCCTTGTCATCACAAAGCTCCATGACGCATGTCATCAGAAAGTTCCATGGCCTTCTCATCACAGTGCTCCATGCCCTTGTCATCACAATGCTCCAAGACCCTTGAAATCACAATGCTCCATGCCCCTTTTCATCTCAATGCTCCATGACCCCTGTCATCACAATGCACCATGCCCATCATCATAATGCTTCAAGCTATTGTCATCACAAAGAAATCAATATTCTCCATGACATCTGTCATCATAATGCTCCAAACCCTTGTGATCACAATGTTCCATAACACTTATCATCACAACACCCTATGACGCTCATCATCACAATTATCCATGGTCTTCTCATCACAATGCTCCATGATCTTTGTCATCACAATGCTCAATACACTTGTCATCACAATGCTCCCTGACACTTGTCGTCAGTATGCTCCTTGAACCCTGTCATGATAAGCCTCCATGCCTTTTTCATAACAATGATCCATGCACTTTTCATCACAATGCTCCAAGATCCCTGTAATCACAAATGCTCGATGCCCTTGTCATCACAAAACTCCATGACGCATGTCATCAGAATGCTCCATGGCCTTCTCATCACAATGCTTCATGCCCTAGTCATCACAATGCTCCATGCCCCTTTTCATCAGAATGCTCCATGAGATTTCTCATCAGAAGTCTCCATGGTCTTCTCACCACAATGCTCCAGGACCATGTCATCACCATGCTCCATTCTGTTGTCATCACAATGCTCCGTGACACATGTCATCACAATGCTCCATGCCTTTGTCAGCAAAATGCTATATGACCTTGTCATTACAATGCTCTATGTGCTTGTCATCACAATACTCCATTTCCATTGTCATCACAATCCTCCATGAACCTTGGGATCACATTGCTTCATGCCCTTTTCATCACAATGCTCCATGCTCCTTGAATTCAAAATGATCCATGACCACTGTCATCACAGTGCTCCAAACACTTGTGATCACAGTGTTCCAAAACACTTGTCATCACAATGCTCCATGATGCCTGTCATCACAATACTCCATGCCCTTTTCATCTCAATGCTCCTTGACCTTTGTCATCACAATTCTCAATACACTTGTCATCACAATGCTCCCTGACACTTGTCGTCAGAATGCTCCTTGAACCCTGTCACGAAAATACTCCATGACATTTTCATCACAATGCCCCATGCCGTTTTCATCACAATGCTCCATGTAATTGTCATCAAAATACTCCACAAGCTTGTCATCAGAATGCTCCATGACCCTTGTCATCACAATTATCCATGCACTTGTCAGCACAATGCTCCCTGACCCTTGACATTACAGTGCTCCAAGCCATTGTCATCACAATGCTCCATTACTTTTGTCATCAGAATCCTCCATGACACTTGGCATCAGATGCTCCATGCCATTGTCATCACAATGGGCCATTACATATGTCATCACAATGCTCCCTGACACCTGTCTTCACAATACTGCATGACCTGGTCATCACAATGCTCCATGCCCTTGTCATCACAATACGCCATTCCAACTGTCATCGCAATAATCCATGAAACGTATTAGACCAATGTTCCATGCCCTTGTCATCACAATGCTCCATGCCCTTGTTATCACAATGCTCCATGACCCCTGTCATCACAATGCTCCGTGACTCCAGTCATCACAATGCTTCATGACTTTTGTCATCACAATTGTCCAAGCCCTCGTCATCAACAGTGTCTGTGACCGTTTTAACGTCAATGCTCCATGAACTTTTCATCACAATGCTCTTTGACCCTTGTCATCACAATGCTACATGCGCTTGTCAGCACAATGCTCCATGACACATGTCATCACAATGCACCATACACTTGTCATCACAGTGCTCCACAATTTTGTCAACACAATGCTACTTAAAATTTGTCATCACAATTCTCCATGCACTTCTCATCAAAATGCTATCTCACCAATGATATCACAATGCTACATCACTATTTGTCACAATACTCCCTCACCCTTGTCATCACAATGTTCCATGACTCCTGTCATCACAATGCTACATGCACTTATCATCACAATGTTCGATGACCCCTGACATCACAATGTTCCATAAAACCTGTCTTCAAAATGTTCCATGACACTTTTCATCAAATTGCTCCATGACCCTCTCATCAGAATGCTCCCTGCCCTTCTCATCATTATGCACAACGTCCTTGCCATCAAAATGTTCCATGACCTTCGTCATCACAAAGATCCATGACACTTGGCATCATAATGCTCCAAGTCATTGTAATCACAATGCTCCATTAAGGCTCTCATCACATTGCTCCATGCCCTTGTCTTCACAAAACTCCATGACACATGGCATCAGAATGCACCATGGCATTCTCATCACAATGATCCATGCCCTTGCCATCACAATGCTCCATTACCCCAGTCATAACAATGCTCCATGACCACTGCCATCACGATATTCCATGGCCTTGTCATCACAAAGCTCCATGACCCTTCTCATCACAAAGATCCAAGAACCCTGTAATCACAATGCTCTATGCCCCTTTTAATCTCAATGATCCATGAACCCTGTCATCACAATGCACCATGCCCATCATCATAATGCTTCATGCTTTTGTCATCACAATGAAATCAAAATCCTCCATGACCTCTGTCATAACAATCCTCCAAACCCTTGTGATCACAATATTCCATATCACTTGTCATCACAATGCCCCATTACACTGCTCATCACAATTATCAATGGCCTTCTCATCAAAATGATCCATGACCTTTGTCATCACAATGCTCAATACACTTGTTATCAAAATGCTCCCTGACACTTGTTGTCTGTATGCTCCTTGAACCCTGTCATGACAAGGCTTCATGCCTTTTTCATCACAATGCCCCATGCCATTTTCATCACAATGCTCCATGCCATTGTCATCAAAATACTCCACAAGCTTGTCATCAGAATGCTCCATGACCCTTGTCATCACAATTCTCCATGCACTTGTTAGCACAATGCTCCCTGACCCCTGTAATCACAATGCTCCATGCCCTTGTCATCACAAAGCTCCATGACACATGTCATCAGAATGTTCCATGGCCTTCTCATCAAAATGCTCCATGCCCTTGTCATCACAATACACCATGTCCAATGTCATCACAATAATCTATGAAACTTGTCAGACCAATGCTCCATGCCCCTGTCATCACAATGCTCCATGCACTTGTCATCACAATGCTCCATGACTCCAGTCATCACAATGCTTCATAACGTTTGTCATCACAACGGTCCATGCCCGCGTCATCACAAGGCTCTGTGACATTTGTAACCACAATGCTCCATGAACTTTTCATCACAATTCTCTGTGACCCTTGTCATCACAATGCTCCATGTCTTTGTCAGAACAATGCTACATGACCATTGTCTTCACAATGTGCCACGCACATTTCATCACAACGGTCCACAAACTTGTCATTGCAATGCTCCATAAACATTGTAATCACAATGCTCCATGCACTTCTCATCCAAATGCTCTCTCACCAGAGATATCACAGTGTTCCATCACTAGTCTTCACAATACTCCCTCACCCCTGTAATCACAATGTTCCATGACCCCTGTCATCACAGTGGTACATACACTTATCATCACAATGTTCCATGACCCCTGACATCATAATGTCCATATCCCCTGTCATCAAAATGCTCCATGACCCTTTTCATCCCAAAGCTCCATGACCCCTGGCTTCACAATGTTCTATAACCCCTGTCATCAAAATGTTCCATTACACTTTTCATCAAATTGCTGCATGACCCTTTCACTAAATGCTCCCTGCCTTTCTCATCACAATGCACCACACCCTTGTCATCAAAATGTTCCATGACATTTGAAATCAAAAAGCTCCATGATCCTTGGCATCACAGTGCTCCATGTCATTGTCATCACAAGGCTCCATGAACCCTCTCATCACATTGCTCCATGCCCTTGTCATCACAAAGCTCCATGACACTTGTCATCACAATGATTGATGCACTTCTCATCACAATGCTCCATGCCCTTGTCATTACAATCCTCCATGACCCACGTATCACAGTATTCCGTGCCCTTGTCATCAGAATGCTCCATGCCCACTCTCATCACAATAATCCATGAAATATTTCAGACCAATGCTCTATCCCCTTCTCATCACAATGCTCCATTACCTCTGTCATAACAATGTTCCATGACCCCTGCCATCCCAATGTTCCACGGGTTGTCATCACAAGGCTCCATGACCCTTGTCATCATAATGCTCCAAGACCCATGTAATCACATTGCTCCATGCCCTTGTCATCACAAAGTTCCATGACACATGTTATCAGAATGTTCCATGGCCTTCTCCTCACAATGCTCCATGCCCCTTTTCATCAGAATGCTCCATTAGACTTGTCATCACAAGTCTCCATGGTCATCTCATCACAATGCTCCAAGACTTTGTCATCACCATGCTCTATTCCCTTGTAATCACAATGAACCAGGCCCTTGTCATCCTAATGCTCCATGACCCCTGTATTCACAATGCTCCGTGACGCTTGTCATCACAGTGCTCCATGACACGTGTCATCACAATGCTCCATGCCTTTATCAACAAAATGCTACATGACCTTGTCATTAGAATGCTCTATGCGCTTGTCATCACATTACTCCATTTCCATTGTCATCACAATCCTCCATGAACCTTGGGATCACATTGCTTCATGCCCTTGTCATTCCAAAGCTCCATGCACCTTGAAATCAAAATAATCCATGACCTCTGTCATCACAATGCTCCAAACCCTTGTGATTACAATGTTCCATAACACTTGTCATCACAACGCTCCATGATGCCTGTCATCACAATACTCCATGCCCTTTTCATCACAATGCTCCATGACATTTGTCATAAAAATTCCCAATACAATTGTCATCACAATGCTCCCTGACCCTTGTCATCACAATGCTGCAAGCCATTGTCATCAAAATGCTCCATTACATTTGTCTTCATAATCCTCCATGACACTTGGCATCACAATGCTCCATGTCACTGTTATCACAATGGGCCACTACGTATGTCATCACAATGCACCCTGACACCTCTCTTCACAATAATGCATGACCTTGTCATCACAAAGCTCCATGCCCTTGTCATCACAAATCGCAATTCCAACTCTCATCGCAATAATCCATGAAACTTATTAGACCAATGCTCCATGCCCTTGTCATCACAATGCTCCATGCCATTGTTATCACAATGCTCCATGACCCCTGTCATCACAATGCTCCATGACTCCAGTCATCACAATGCTTCATGACTTTTGTCATCACAATTGTCCAAGCCCTCGTCATCAACAGTGTCTGTGACCTTTTTAACCACAATGCAACATGAACTTTTCATCACAATGCTCTTTGACCCTTGTCATCACAATGCTCTATGCCTTTCTCAGCACAATGCTCCATGACCATTTTCATCACAATGCTCCATGCTCTTGTCAGCGCAATCCTCCATGACATATGTCATCACAATGAACCATGCACTTGTCATCACAGTGCTCCACAATCTTGTCAACACAATGCTCCATACAACTTGTTATCACAATGCTCCATGCACTTCTCATCAAAATGCTCTCAAACCACTGATATCACAATGTTACATCACTATTCGTCACAATACTCCCTCACCCCTGTCATCATAATGTTCCCTGGCTCCTGTAATCACAGTGCTACATGCACATATCATCAAAATGTTCGATGACCCCTGGCATCACAATGTTCCATGACACCTCTCATCAAAATATTCCATGACCCTTTTCATCAAATTGCTCCATGTCCCTGTCATCACAATGCTCCCTGCCCTTCTCATCACAATGCACAACGCCCTTGTCATCAAAATCCTCCATGACTTTTGTCATCAGAAATATCCATGACCCTTGGCATCACAATGCTCCATGTCATTGTCATCACAGTGCTCCATGAACGCTCTCATCACATTGCTCCATGTCCTTGTCATCACAAAGCTCCATGACACATGTCCTCAGAATGCTCCATGGCCTTCTAATCACAATGCTCCATGTCCTTGCCATCAAAATTCTCCATTACCCCTGTCATAACAATGCTCCATGACCCCTGACATCAAAATGTTCCACGGCCTTGTCATCACAAGGCTCCATGACACTTGTCTTCACAATGCTCCAAGACCCCTTAAATCACAATGATCCATGCGCCTTTTCATCTCAATGCTCCATGAACCCTGTCATCACAATGCATCATGCCCATCATTATAATGATTCAGGCTATTGTCAGCAAAATTAAATCAAAATTCTTCATGACCTTTGTCATAACAATGATCCAAACCCTTGTGAACACAATATTCCATAACACTTGTCATCACAATTCCCCATGACGCTCGTCATCACAATTATCCATGGTCTTCTCATCACAATGCTCCATGACCTTTGTCATCACAATGCTCAATACACTTTTCATCAAAATGCTCCCTGACACTTGTTGTCTGTATGCTCCTTGAACCCTGTCTTGACAAGGCTCCATGCCTTTTTCATCACAATGATCCATGCCCTTTTCATCACAATGCTCCAAGACCCATGTAATCACAATGTTCCATGCCCTTGTCATCACAAAGCTCAATGACACATGTCTTCAGAATGCTCCTTCGCCTACTCCTCACAATGCTCCATACCCATGTCATAACAAAGTTCCAAGACCCCTGTAATCACAATGCTCCATGCCCCATTTCATCAGTGTGCTCCAAGAGATTTGTCATCACAGTGCTCCATGGTTTTCTCATCACAATGCTCCGGGACATTATCATCACAGTGCTTCACGACATTGTCCTGAAAATTCTCAATGGCCCTTATCATCATAATGCTCCAAACCCTAGTCCTCACAATGCTCCATTTTATTTGTCATCACAATCCTCCGTTACATTTGGCATCACAATGCTCCCTGCCATTGTCATCGCAATGGACCATGACATATGTCATCACAATGCTCCCTGGCACCTGTCTTCACAATACTCCATGACCTTCTCATCACAATGATCCATGCCCTTGTCATCACAATTCACCATGTCTACTGTCATCACAATAATCTATGAAACCTGTCAGACCAATGATCCATGCCACTGTCATCACAATGCTCCATGCCCTTGTCATCACAATGGTCGATGCCCTTTTCATCACAGTACTACATGACTCCTGTCATCAAAATGCTCCGTTACTCCAGTCATCACAGTGCTTCATAACATTTGTCATCACAATTGTCCATGCCCGCGTCATCACAAGGCTCTGTGACTTTGTAACCACAGTGCTCAATGAACTTTTCATCACAATGCTCCGTGATCCTTGTCATCACAATGCTCCATGCCTTTGTCAGAAAAATGCTCCATGACCCTTGTCATCACAATGTGCCACGCGCTTTTAATCACCATGGTCCAAAAATTTGTCATAGCAATGCTCCATAAACCTTTTAATCACAATGATCCATGCCCTTGTCATCACAAAGCTCCATGACACATGTCATCAGAATGTTCCATGGCCTTCTCATCAAAATGCTCCATGCCCTTTTCATTACAGTGCTCAAAGACCCCTGTAATCACAATGCTTCATGCCTCTTTTCATCTCAGTGCTCCATGAACCCTGTCATCACAATGCTTCATACCCTTCATCATAATGCTTCCGGCTATTTTCAGCACAATGAAATCAAAATTATCCATGACCTCTGTCATCACAATGCTCCATGACCCCTGTCTTCACAATACTCCATGAACATTTTCAGCCCAATGCTCCATGACCCTTGTCATCACAATGATCCATATCCTTGTCATCCCAATGCTCCATGACCCCTGTATTCACAATGCTCCGTGACGCTTGTCATCACAGTGCTCCATGACATCTGTCATCACAAAGCTCCATGCCTTTGTCACCACAATGCATCATTACAACAGTCATTGCAATATTCCATGAAACATATTAGACCAATGCTCCATGACACTTTCATCAAAATGCTCCATGACCGTTGTCATCACAATGCTCCATGAACTTTTCATCACAATGCTCTTAGATCCTTGTCATCACAATTCTCTATGCATTTCTCAGCACAATGCTCCATGACCCTTGTCATCACAATGCTCCATGCGCTTGTCAGCACGATGCTCCATGACACATGTCATCACAATGCACCATGCACTTGTCATCACAGGGCTCCACAATCTTTTCATCACATTGCTCCATAAACCTTGTCATCACAATGCTCCATGCACTTCTCATCAAAATACTCTCTCACCACAGATATCACAATATTACATAACTATTGGTCACAATACTCCCTCACCCCTGTTATCACAATGTTCCATGACTCCTGTCATCACAATGCTACATGCACTTATCATCACAATGTTCGATGACCCCTGACATCACAATGCTCCATAACACCTGTCATCAGAATGCTCCATGACCCTTTTCATCAAACTGCTCCATGACCCCTGACATCACAATATTCCATAACCCCTGTCATCAAAATGTTCCATGACCCTGTCATCACAATGCTCCCTGCCTTTCTCATCACAATGCACAACGCACTTGTCATCAAAATGCTCCATGACCTTTGTCATCACAAAGAACCATGACAATTGGCATCACAATGCTCCATGTCATTGTCATCACAATGCTCCATGAACACTCTCATCACATTGCTCCATGCCTTGTCATCACAAAGCTGCATGACACATGTCATCAGAATGCTCCATGGCCTTCTCATCACAATGCTCCATGCGCTTGCCATCACAATGCTCCATTACCACTGTCATAACAATGCTCCATGACCCCTGCCATCACGATGTTCCGTGGGCTTGTCATCACAAGGCTCCATGACCCTTGTCATCACAATGCTCCAAGACCCCTGTAATCACAATGCTCCATGCCCCTTTTCATCTCAATGATCCATGAACCCTGTCATCACAATTTACCATGCCCATCATCATAATGCTTCATGCTATTGTCATCACAATGAAATCAAAATGCTCCATGACCTCTGTTATAACAATGCTCCAAACCCTTGTGATCACAATATTCCATAACACTTGTCATCACAGTGCCCCATGACGCTTGTCATCACAATTATCCATGTCCTTCTCATCACAATGCTCCATGACATTTGTCATCACAAAGCTCAATACCCTTGTCATCACAATGGTCCCTGACACTTGTCATCAGTATGCTCCTTGAACCCTGTCATGACAAGGCTCCATGACTTTTTCATCACAATGTTACATGCCCTTTTCCTCACAGTGCTCCAAGACCCCTGTAATCACAATGCTCCATGCCCTTGTCATCACAAAGCTCCATGATGCATGTCATCAGAACGCTCCATGACATTCTCATCCCAATGTTCAATGCCGTTGTCATCACAATGCTCCATTACATTTGTCATAACAATGCTCCATGACCCCTGCCATCACAATGTTCCACGGCATTGTCATCACAAGGCTCCATGACCTTTGTCATCACAATGCTCCAAGACACCTGTAATCACCATGCTCCAAGCGCTTGTCATCACAAAGCTCCATGACGCATGTCATCAGAATGTTCCATGGACTTCTCCTCACAATGCTCCATGCCCTTGTCATCACAATGCACCATGCACATTGTCATCACAATAATCTATGAAACTTGTCAGACAATTGCTCCATGCCCCTGTCATCACAATGCTCCATGCCCTTGTCATCACAATGCACCATGCACATTGTCATCACAATAATCTATGAAACTTGTCAGACAATTGCTCCATGCCCCTGTCATCACAATGCTCCATGCCATTGTCAGAACAGTGTTCCATGACCCTTGTCATCACAATGTGCCACGCGGTTTTCGTCCCAACAGTCGACAACATTGTCATTGCAATGCTCCATAAACCTTGTCATCACAATTCTCCATGCCATTGTTATCACAACTCTCCATGAACCCTGTCATCACAATGCTCCTTGACTCCAGTCATTACAATGCTTCATGACCTTTGTCATCACAATGGTCCATGCCTTCGTCATCAACAGTCTCTGTGACCTTTTTAACCACAATGCTCCATGAACTTTTCATCACAATGCTCTTTGACCCTTGTCATCACAATGCTCTATGCCATTCTCACCACAATGCTCCATGACACTTTTCATCACAATGGTCCATGCACTTGTCAGCACAATATTCCATGACACATGTCATCACAATGCTCCATGACCAGTGTCATCACAATGCTCCGTGACTCCAGTCATCACAATGCTTCATAATGTTTGTCATCACACTGGTCCATGTCCGCATCATCACAAGTATCTGTGACCTTTGTAACCACAATGCTCCATGAACTTTTCATCACAATTCTCTGTGACCCTTGTCATCACAATGCTCCAAGTCTTTGTCAGAACAATGCTCCATGACCATTGTCATCACAATGTGCCACACATATTTCATCACAACGGTGAACAAACTTGTCATTGCAATGCTCCTTAAACATTGTAATCACAATGCTCCATGCACTTCTCATCCAAATGCTCTCTCACCAGAGATATCACAATGTTCCATCACTAGTCATCACAATACTCCCTCACCCCTGTAATCACAATGTTCCATGACCCTGTCATCACAATGCTACACCCCCTTATCATCACAATGTTCCATGACACCTGACATCACAATGTTCCACAACCCCTGTCATCAAAATGCTCCATGACCCTTTTCATCCCAAAGCTCCATGATCCCTGGCATCACAATGTTCTATAACCCCTGTCATCAAAATGTTCCATTACACTTTTCATCAAATTGCTGCATGACCCTCTCATCAAAATTATCCCTGCCCTTCTCATCACAATGCACCACGCCCTTGTCATCAAAATGCTCCGTGACTTTTGTCATCACAAAGCTCCATGACCCTTGACATCACAATGCTCCATGTCATTGTCATCACAATGCTCCATGAACCCTCTCATCATATTGCTCTTGCCCTTGTCATCACAATGCTCCATGACTCTTGTCTTCACAATGCTCGATGCCCTTCTCATCACAATGCTCCATGCCCTTGTCATTAAAATCCTCTATGATCATTGTATCACAGTGTTCCGTGCTCTTGTCATCACAATGCTCCATGCCCACTCTCATCACAATAATCCATGAAACATTTCACACCAATGTTTCCTGTCCTTCTCATCACAATGCTCCATTACACCTTTCATAACAATGTTCCATGACCCCTGCCATCACAGTGTTCCACGGCCTTGTCATTCACAAGGCTTCATGACACTTGTCATCACAATGTTACAAGACCCATGTAATCACAATGCTCCATGCCCTTTTCATCACAAAGCTCCATGACGCATGTCATTAGAATGTTCCATGGACTTCTCCTCACAGTGCTCCATGCCCTGGTCATCACAATGCTCTATGTTCCCTGTCATCACAATTCTCCACGTTCTTGGCATCACTGTGTTCCATGACACTTCCCATCACAGTGTTAAATGCTTTGTCATCACAATACTCCACAAGCTTGTCATCAGAATACTCCATGACCCTTGTCATCACAATGATCCATGACCCCTGTCATCACAATGCTCCATGAGATGTATCATCACAATGCTCCATGCCCTTTCTCATTACAGTGCTCCATGATGCTCGTCACCAGAATTATCCATGGTCTTCTCATCACAGTGCTCCACGGTCTTGCCATAACAATGCTCCATGCCCTGGTCATCACAAGGCTCCATGTCCCTTGTTATCACAATTCTCCACGTCCTTGTCATCACAGTGCTCCATGACAGTTCTCATCACAATGTTACATGCTCTTGTCATCACAATTCCCCATGCACTTGTCATCGCAATGCCCCATGACCCCTGTCATAGCAAGCTCCATTCCTTTGTCATCACAATGCTTCACGAATTTTTCATCAAAATTCTCAAAGGCCGTTGTCATCACAATGCTCCATGCCCTTGTCATCACAATGCTCCATGACCCTTGTCATCTCAATGCTCCAAGCCCTTGTCGTCACAGTGCTCCATTACCTTTGTCGTCACAATCCTCCATAACACTTGGCATCACAATGCTCCATGTCATTGTCATCACAATGGAACATGAAATATGCCATCACAATGCTCCCTGACACCTGTCTTCACAATACTCCATGACCTTGTCATCACAATGCTCCATCCCCTTGTCATCACAATGTGCCATGCCCACTGTCAACACAATTATCCATGAAACTTGTCAGACCAATGCTTCATGCTCCTGTCATCACAATGCTACATGACCCCAGTCATCTCAATGCTCCGTGTGTCCCATCATCACAAGGCTCCATGACCTGTGTCACCACAAATGTCAATGTCCTCATCATCACAAGGCTCTGTGAAATGTGTCACCACAATGCTCCATGAACTTTTCATCACAATGCTCAATGTCATTGTCATCACAATGCTCCATGAACGCTCTCATCACATTGCTCCATGACCTTGTCATCACAAAGCTCCATGACGCATGTCATCAGAATGCTCCATGGCCTTCTCATCACAATGTTCCATGCCCTTGCCATCACAATTCAAAATAACCCCTGTCATAACAATGCTCCATGACCCCTGCCATCACGATGTTCCATGGCCTTGTCATCACAAGGCTCCATGCCCTTGTCATCACAATGCTCCAAGACCCCTGTAATCAAAATGCTCCATGCCCCTTTTCATCTCAATGTTCCATGAACCCTGTCATCACAATACACCATGCCCATCATCAAAATGCTTCATGCTATTGTCATTACAGTGAAATCAAAATGCTCCATGACCTCTGTCATCACAATGCTCCAAATCCTTGTGATCAAAATGTTCCATAACACTTATCATCACAACGCCCCATGACGCTCGTCATCACAGTTATCCATGGTCTTCTCATCACAATGCTCCATGACCTTTGTCATCACAATGCTCAATACACTTGTCATCACAATGCTCCCTGACACTTGTCGTCAGTATGCACCCTTAACCCTGTCATGACAAGTCTCCATGCCTTTTTCATCACAATGTTCCATGTCCTTGTCTTCAAAAGCTCCATGATGCATGTCATCCAAACGCTCCATGGCCATCTCATCCCAATGTCCCATGCCATTGTCATCACTATGCCCCAAGACCCCTGTATTCACAATGCTCCATGCCCCTTTTCATCAGAATATTCCATGAGACTTGTCATCACAAGTCTCCATGGTCTTCTCATCACAATGCTCCAGTACCTTGTCATCACAAGCCTCCATGGCCTCTGTCATCACAATACTCCATGAACGTTTTCAGCCCAATGCTCCTTGACCTTCTCATCACAATGCTCCATGACCCCTGTCATCACAATTCTCCATGACTCCTGTCATCACAATGATCCATGAAACCTGACAACACAATGATCCGGGACTCTTGTCATCAAAATGCTCCATGCCCTTGTCATCCCAATGCTCCATGACCCCTGTAATCACAATGCTCCATGACACTTGTCATCAGAGTGCTCCATGAAACTTGTCATCACAATGCTCCATGCCTTTGTCAGCAATATGCTACATAATCTTTTCATCACAATGCTCCATGCGCTTGTCATCACAATCCTTCATGACACTTTGGATCATATTGCTTCATGCCCTTGTCATCTCCCTCTTGCCTTTCTGGTTTTTACAGATTTTCAGATGTCCCTTTTGACCCGTGGGAAGTGACAATTCTTTGTAGTGTGGATTTGCATTGTGCGCTTGCTTGATTGTCCAAAAAGGTCGTATGCGTTTTCAAATGAATATTTTCAGGAGAAAAAGCATATGCCCTTTTTGGCCAAGTGCATCATTGTCGAAGTTGTGATGCTTTTCCTGTGCTTTAAAGGCTATTCCTATTTACCTCTTGAAATATGTTTTGTGCAATTCTGCCTCATTTTCAAGTCAGCTTCGTTGCCTTCCCTCAACTGATTTTTGGAAGACAGTAGTCCTTTATAACTGTAGGTTTGTGAATTGCTGTGCCCGTGAGCTCCAATTTTCAAATCCCATTTTTGGGAGCTGACCGCAAATCCACAATTTTGCTTCAGGACCTATACTTGTTCCAGGGGTGGATATACTGTTCCCTGCAGGTGGCTGAGGCTTTGGTTAATTCTTCTTCCTGACGGGAATTTAGAGTGACATGTGCCCGTCCAAATGCCTACATCTACTCTCTGATTGGTTCTCCCACTTCCCTTTCATCCTCTGCACAATTAGCAAACTGTGCGAACCAGGAGGTTATAGGGGCTGGCTCTCCTAAGTTGGGAGATTGATAGTAAAGCAGTTGGAATGCCAAACTGGAGCACAAGGAGAGGAAAAATTAAGAGACTTTTAGAAATCTTTCACCATCACAGGGTGTCCACTCTCTAGGTTTCCCATACATGTTATAACTGTAGTGATATTCCCTACTACCTGGAGATTTGGGACCCATGGAATGGTGGCATGCATTACTACTTTAAAGGGTCTGCATTTTCTCTCCCAATCTCACCAGTCCTCTCAGTCCCAAGTGTCCAGCCTTATGTCTCATCCAGCTGTCTTTGCAGATAGGGTCATTCTAGGTTTCATCAGAACCCCTGAAGGAATTGTGTAAGAATTTCGCTGTTTTTTTTGTTTGTTTTTGAAATTCATTTTTATAGTGCGGTTGAGCTGATTTTCACTGACGTGTTTATGCCAGTCTAGACACACTTGATTCCCTTATTGAGACAAATCAATACATAGGTTTTAAGATTCTCACTAGTCAGATATATTCCTCTGTGTGGAATAGGGGGTTTGAGTCCCGTTCACTGAGGAAGGGGTAGGTCTCGTCTATTCTCTATTTGGTTTATGGAATGGTACCTGTGCTAATATCAAACTCTGGTTTTATGCATCACCCCACCTCTCCTTTCCCATTAAACAGGCATAAGAGTGTTTTCTAAATGTGAGACTCTGTTCTCTTTCTTAATTCAGTACATGTGTTGTGATGTTGACATTCCCTCTGTAAGTGATATCTTATGAATAGATTCTTCTTCTGTGTGACTAATTTCACTTAGAATCATCATACCTAAATCCACTCTTTATGCTGCTACTGGCCTTATGACATTGATTCCACGTCTGAGTGATATTCCGTTGTACAAAATTACCACAAGTTATTTATGCATTTCTCTTTTTCCTGGGATATTTTAGGTGTACCGAAGTTGAGGTTCTTTTATGCAGAGCAGCCCTAAACTTTGGGGTGCCTGTGTCTTGTCGATATTTAGTCTTCCCAAGTTATATGTCCATGAGTTGAAGTCCCCTTTGCTCGGGGGCTTTGTATTTAAATGTTTTAGGAAACAACATATACTTCTTCAGAGTGGCTCTTGGATATTTATACCCAACCCATCAGCGTGACTAGGCTCCCTGTTCTCCATGGCCTCTCCAGCATTTCTGGTTTGTACACATTTTTTGGATGGCCTTTCTGAGCAGTGGAAATTGAGACTTCTTTGTTGTGCAGATTTGCATTTCCCGCTTGGTTGGTTGGCCAAAAACTCTGTATGTGTTTTTTTCCTGAAGATATTCACGAAAAAAAGGCATACACCCTTTTGCCCAACTGCATCATTTTAGAAATTCTGCTGCTTTTCATATGCTTTAAATGTGAGTACAATCTACCTTTTGAAATCTGTTTCCTGCAATTCTGCCTCTCATTCAGATCCTCTTTGTTGCCTTACCTGAATATATTTTTGGACGTTGGTTATCATTTATATCTTTGCAGGTCTTTGAATTGTCTGCTCCTGAGCTCCATTTTGCAACTCGCTTTTTTTGTGAGCTGGCCGCCAAACTATTGGATTGATTCTGGCCCTATTCTGGTTCTGAGGAGGCAGGCTGAGCCTTTGGTTAATTCTTCTTCTAATGGGAAATTAGAGTGACATGTGCCTGTCAAAAATCCTACAGCTAATCTCTCATTGGTTCCCCCCTTCCCATTTATCCTCTGCACAAATTGCAAACTGCGTGAAACAGGAGGTTAAAGGTGCTGATTCTCAAAGTGAGGAGATTTTTAGTAATGTTGCTGGAATGGCGAACCCCAGAACCAGGAGATCAAAAATGAGGTGCATTTTAGACACCTTTCCTGAGCACACGGTGTACATTCATCTCGGTTTCGCAGGCATGTTTTCGCTGTCAGAAGATTCCCTTGAAACTGCCGATTTGGGACCCATGGAATGGGTACCAGGCAGTATTACTTTAAAAGGTCTACATTTCCTCACCCAGCCTCTCTAACATCTCTTAGCGTGCATAGCTTCCAGCCTTATATATCATCCTGCTGTGGGTCTACATGTGTTCAATCCATGTTACATCGTAGCCCTTCAACAAAAGTTGTAAGAATTTTTGTCTGTCTTACCGTTTTTATAAATATTTTTAAATTTATTTTTATATTGGTTACAGCTGATTTTCAAAGCTCTGTTTTTTGCTGCTGTACATCCACTTGATTCATGTACTGTGAGACAACAATAAATTATTTTTCAGATGCTTATGAGTCATATGTATTATTGTCCAGTGACTTGAGTGGGCTGAGTGCAGTTCTTTGAGGTACCGTGTAGGCCTTGTCAGTTATTCAATTTGGTACTTGGAATGGTATATTTGCTAATTTCAACCTCCTGGATAATACCTCACCATTCCCCACCTTTCCCATTTAGCAGCCTTATGTCTATTTTCTACGTATTTGACTATGTTTCTGTTTTGTAGTTTATTTCATGTGTAGCCATTTTTGATTCCACCTTTAAGTGACATCTTATGATATGTGTCTTTTTCTTTCTGACATATGTCACTTAGAATGATCGTATGTAACTCCTCCAGAGTTGTTCCAACTGGCCTTATTTCATTGATTTCGGGAGGAGTAATATTCCACTCTACATAAGTAACCATCTCTTTTATCCATTTTATTCTTCCAGGGACATTTAGGTTATATCCATGTGGAGGCCCTTTTTAAAAGAGAGGTGGTAAACGTTGTGGTACCTGTTTACTGTCCATTTTTGTTTTTCCCAAGGTATACGCCCATGAGTGCAAGTGCCCTATGCTCTGTAGCTCATCTTTTAGATGTTTTAGCAAACACAATACACTTCTCCAGAGTGGCCGTTGGCAAATTACATTTCCACTACCAGCCTCACAGGGCTCCCTTTTCTCCTCGCCCTGTCCTGCATTTCTGGTGTTTACACTTTATGTGGATGGCCCTTCTGACTGATGTGAAGTGATACATTTTGTAGTATTGATTTCCAGTGCCCACCTGTTTGGTTGGATAAAACCTGTGTATGGCCTTTACTTGAATATATTCAGAAAAAATGCATACGCCCTTTTGGGCCAACTGCATCATTGGCGATGCTGAGCCACTTTTCTTGTGCTTTAATGGGGAGTCCTTTCTACCTCTTCAAATCTGTTTCCTGCCACTCTCCCTTGCTTACAAGTCCTTTTCTGTGACTTACCTTAAGACATTTTTCGACGATAGATATTTTCAACTCTGCAGTTTCATGAATTTTAGTGCCCCTGAGTTCCATTTTTCAACTTGTGTTTTTGGAAACTGGACACAAAACAGCGGGATTTCCTCTAGACCTATTCTGTTTCCGTGGGCAATTCTAGCCTTTGATTAATTTGTCTTCCAGATTGGAAATTAGAGTTGCATGTGCCTGTCCAAACACCTAAGAGTTGTCTCTAAATTTTTCTCATCCTTCCGCTTCATCCTCTGGACAAATTCCAAACTGTGTGCAACAGGATGTTGACGGTGCTGATATCCCCAAGTGAGGAGATTGTTAGGAAAGATGCTGGAGGGGTGAACCCGAGCACCAGGCGATGAGGAGAAGATGTGCCTATTCCAAACTCTTTCCGATCAAACGGTGTACCATCCTCTAGGTGTGACAGGCATGTTTTAGCTGTAGGAAGGGTCCCGTGCATGGAAGGAGAACACCAGGTATTTTTCCAAATCAGTGCCTCCCCATACCCCAAACTGGGGAATTTTTAAGCTACAGCTACACATATGTCCATTAAGGGCCTTGGGAAATAGGCAGAGCCCAAACTTTAGATGATTGAAATCTTCAGGGTCAGAAGCGTTCACCATCGGCCTTGCTTAGGTTACATTTTATCTGTCATTGATAGATGATGTCAATAAAAATATCTATTCTTTTTTCAGATTATTTCCCCTTATAGGTTATTGCAAAATATTCAGTATAGTTCCCTGTGCTATACAGTTGTTCCTTGTTGATGATCTATTTTATACATAGCAGTGTGTATGTGTTAATCCCACACTGTTAATTTATCCCTTGTCCTACCTTTCCCCTTTGGTAATAATAAATTATAAGATTTTATACTTCTCAGAAATGGGGGAGCTGAAAGAGAGGTATCCTTTTCAATGGAAAAGCATTCAAAACAAGATTGAAGCTTCAGCCAAGAGTATTTGATGTACATCCATGGAAATAAATCACTTCATTTCTCTAATGTTGACCTGACAAATAAGACAGACGTCTTCACTGAACTTGCTTATAGTAAAGTGATGGAATTATCAAATGTAAGTCTTAGAAACATCTTATTTTACCCGAGCATTATACACTGCTTTATGTTAACTACAGTTTGGCTCACACATCTGTTCATTGAAGTTACAATGATCTCAATTTCTGTTACTGATCCTCCAGAGTGGACCCCAAAAGGAGTCCCCGTGCCCAGTGTCATTGGAGCCAACAGATCAAGACTGAGTTTGGTTCAGAAGCAAAGGTAACATTATTTTGAAAACAGAATGGAGAGGTGAGAGCGTGCAGTCCCCCACGGGCTGTCGGCTGGTCTGCTGTGTAGGGATCCCAGCAGCGTCAGTGGGAGGGAGGGGATGGAGCTCTCGAGGGCTGGGTTGGCTGCAGCTCAGGCTCTATGCCGTGGAGTCTGCATGGGACCCCACTAGCTGAGGTGTCGACCCAGCCATTCTGCACTAGGAAATCGGGTCTGAAGTGCCAGGTGTGGGACCTCTGCATGCGGAACCCTAGGAGCACGTGAAATTAGACAAAGCACAAAGGAAAAACATGTTAGACTTTATTTTATTGCCCAGGTTCTCTTTTTATCTCACAGGAATTTTTAATGAACGTTGCCAGAGATGAACACCTCCTCTGCTTTTTGTTCCGTTCCTCATTCTTGGGGTGTTGAGGGTGCAGACACCTCTTTTGTAACTGCTTCATGCTGTGATGGCAGCCCTGATACCTGGGGGGTGGGGCAAAATGTCTCCCCACCAGCCTCCAAGTGAGGTTGATTGTCCCAAGGCCTCCTGCCTCACTTCTCGTACGCCTGAGCACCAGCAATGGAAGTGTTATAGATTCTAATGACCTTTAAGTGTCCAGGAGAGAGATGTGCAGAGATGCTGAGGTGGCAGGTTTCACCCCACCCCACATTTGTTTGGCGACCTTAGGCTGACGGTTTTTGCCAGCCTAGATGCTCTGACCAGTAGTCTGTGCTTTCTTTAATTAGGTCCCTGAATTAATGTACAAATAGCACCATGTGTCAGAACCCTGCCCGCGCAAATCCCAGACAGTCCAGGGTCAGTGGTGATCCAGGACCATGACGTCCACTGAGTCAACGGCCTTTAGAAGTAGCCAGCAGTCCAGCCGGTCATATTGGCCACAATCACTGCGGTGTCTGTAGGGTTTTCTATGGTGAAAGCGTGATATACGTTTCCCCCGCCAAGCTTATTAGCTCCCCTCTGGGTGAAGTAAGTCCTGCAAGCAGTAGTCTGCTCTTCCGGGGCACAGTCTTGTTGTTTTCTGAGAGAAACTCCAGGTCAAGTGATGGTCACACCAGTCATCTTGGGGCCCCGTTGCCCCGGTTTGTCTCTCTGGAGGTGGAGTTGGAGGGCCTCCTCACTCGATGTCAGTGTGTCCACAGAGCGACACCTTCAACTTCAGGGCATGATGGGTGGTTAGGATCACGACGTGGGGTCCTTTTCCCTTAGGAGGGAGCTGGCCTTGTGGGCTGCTGATTTCTAGCTTTTTAGATACCCCAGTATCCTGGCCTGATGAGTCGGTGGGCAAAGCCCTTGGTGACCATAGTTTATCATACCTGAAGGGCATTCTTGTGTTGCTCCATTTCAAGAGGTCCCAGTTTTTGCACTAAGTCTCCAAAGGCAATTAACCTTTGACCGGGTATGTAAAGGTCAAAGGGTTTAGCTAATTTAGGGAGTTCCTGTGCAAGGGTCTAAATTGACTGCTCTTTCCATTCTTGAAAGGCTGCTTCTGGATTCTATTCAAAAGGATCATCATTTTTTCGTGTCAGTGTTTCAGGTAGAGGCCCAGCTATCAGAGTGTAGTTAGGGATCCAGATGCAGAAAACCTTGGACTCCCCAGGAACCCCTAAGCTGTCTTCTAGTTTTAGAAGAGGTAAGGCTGCAAATGGCTTCTTCCCTATCCTGGGATGCGTTTCTCCGAATATCTGTGAGAATGAATCCCAGGCATGTCACCTGAGCCTGGGATATTTGAGCCTTTTTCTTGGACACCTTCTATCCTTTCTTGGCTAGGTAGTTCAGAGGCCCCTTTAATAGGCCTGGCGATCAGAATGTCATCTGCATATTGAAGGAGGGTTTCCTTTTACAGAGGTAGAACTTTTAGGTCTTTAGAGGACATTTCCCCAATGATGGTGTGGGGATTTTTGAACCATTGGTGCAGGACGGCCCAGCATTATTGCTTGTGTTGCATGTTGTGTCCTGCCACTCACAAGCCAAAAATTCTTGTGACTCTGAGCTGAATGGAATACAGAAGAAGGCATCATTGAAGTCTAATACAGAATGCCATGGCCTGGTGGATGGTAGAATGAGCAGCAGGGTGTAGGAAATAGGAGCTACTGGATGTATATCCTCGGTGGCTTCACTGACTGACCTGATATCCTTTACCAGGTCTCCAGCAGCCCATGGGGCTCTCGTGGTCAGGCCAATCCCAGGATATGGAGCTCACCTGGGCTGCACCCCCCACCCCACAGCCCACGGGGCTCTCGTGTTCAAGTCCCTCCCAGGGTATGGAGCTCACCTGTGCAGCTACCCAGCAGCCCATGGGGCTCTCCTAGTCAGGCCCTTCCCAGGATACAGAACTCCCCTGGGCAGGTACCACAGCAGGGCTGGACACACAGGAACTGTTCACATAGCCCACCTTGCAGAGAACCCCCATCTCACCTGTCGCTCACAGCTGACACAGAACACCTCAGAGCAGGACTTGAACTAACAAACAGCAGCTCTGACAGGTCTGTGACCCTGGCTATCACACTGTGCAGCCTCTCTCTGCCTGGTCTTCCAGACACTTCCACTGCAGCCAGGGCACCAGGCCTCTGTCTCCACCCACCATCACTCCTCTCCCTGACTCCTGGGTTCCTCTCATTAGGATAGGGTCTTCTTGAAGTTGTTTTCCACTCATGGACCAGATAAAATGATAAGAAAACAAGCCGCAGCTGCAGCCCCTTGTCTAGCCTGACTCTCTAGGGCCCACACCTGTTCCTTGGGCCTGGCCCGTTTAGCAAGGTTCATTTTCTGCTACTGTGAGCCCCTGAGGGGTGAGGATTGGCTGATTTGGGCAGCCTGACACTGCCTGCCAACCCTCCCCAGGTGTGCCTGGGTTGAGGTCAATATAAACACCTCTCCAGTCAGCAAGAGCCCCTGTAGCTGTGCCTGACGCCATATTCTCTGCCCCGTCAGCAGTGTCGGGGATGGGGTGGTGGTAGGGAGTGAGGGGCCGTGGCTTTATGGGTGGCCCAGTGTGAGTGGGGCTCTGCTGGACTTTTCGCAGGAGTTGCTAGGCTGCCACCTGCTAAAGAAGAGGATGTGTCACCCATACCTGCCACTAGAATTTCTCCCCAGGCAGAGGTGAGGAAGTAAAAAAGCAGTGGGTGCCATGGCAGGAGGGGTATCTCAGGCAGGGAAATGGAAAGATTCCAGAAGGGCATCTGGGGCCAGGACCATCCTGGCTGGCCTGCAGGCACCACGTCGGCCTGCGTGCTGTCGCTGGTGTGGCTCCACAGACCTTCCTCTAAGCTTGCAAGTACTTGTACATATCCAGGTGTTTTACCTGGAAAGGGTGGGAAGAGTTCAGCTGCAGCAGGACTGGGGCTCAGGTCACATTTACTCACAGACGCCTCAACACAGTCCCCCAGCTTTGCAATGAGGATGCTCCTTGTGGGGGGGAGCGCTGCTGACTGCATGGGAGACGATTTCCCACCTCTGACCAAATTAAGAATTTTTTACCACTGGAGCAAGTGCCCTGATACGATTTTCCTCTGTATCACTGGTGGGTTCTGTTTTTTTTTTTTTTTTCTTTTTTTCTTTTTGGTTCAAGGTAGATTTTATTTATTCCTCTTTTTTTTAATTTTGGAGATATAAACATGGAAATAATGCATTAATATAAAGACATCTATGTGAAGGGAAAAACTTTTTTTCTGTTTTATTTTATTAAATGTTATTTATTTATTTTTATTTTTTTAAAATTTATTTATTTCTTTTATACAGCAGGTTCTTATTTGATATCTATTTTATACATATAAGTGTGCACATGTGAATCCTAGTCTCCCAATTCATCCCACCACCACCCTCACATGGTGTTCCCCCCTTGGTGTCCATATGTTTGTTCTCTACATCTGTGTCTCTATCTCTGCCCTGCAAACTGGTTCATCTGTACCATTTTTCTAGGTTCCACATATATGCATTAATATACAATATTTGTTTTTCTCTTTCTGACTTACTTCACTCCGTATGACAGTCTCTAGATCCATCAAGGTCTCTACAAATGACCCAATTTCATTCCTATGTATGGCTGAGTAACATTCCATTGTATATATGTACCACGTCTTTATCCATTCGTCTGTCTTTGGTCACTTAGGTTGCTTTCATTACCTTGCTATTGTAAATAGTGCTGCAATGAATATTGTGGTGAATGTATCTTTTTGATTTATGGTTTTCTCTGGGTATATGCCCAGTAGTGGGATTGCTGGATTATATGGTAATTCTATTTTTAGTTTTTTAAGGAACCTCCATACTGTTCTCCATAGAGACTGTATCGATTTACATTCCCAACAATAGTGGAAGAAGGTTCCTTTTCTCCACACCCTCTCCAGCATTTGTTGTTTGTAGATTTTCTGATGATGTGATGTGATACCTCATTGTAGTTTCAATTTCCATTTCTCTAATAGGTAGTGATGTTGAGCAGATTTTCATGTGCGTACTGGCCATCTCTATGTCTTCTTGGAAGAAATATCTATTTAGATCTTCTTCCATTTTTGTATTGGGTTGTTTGTTTTATTAATATTGAGCTGCGTGAGCTGTTTATATATATTGGAGATTAATCATTTGTCCATTGATTCGTTTGCAATTATTCTCTGCCATTCTGAGGGTTGTCTTTTCACCTTGTTTGTGGTTTCCTTTGCTTTGCAAAAGCTTTTAAGTTTCATTATGTCCCATCTGTATAGTTTTCTTTTTTACTTCATTACTATAGGAGGTGGATCAAAAAATATCTTTCTGTGATTTACGTCAGAGTATCCTTCGTAAGTTTTCCTCTCAGAGTTTTATACTGTCTGGTCTTGCATTAAGGTCTCTAATCCATTTTGAATATATTTTTATGTATGGTGTTGGGGAGTTTTCTAATTTCATTCTTTTACATGTAGCTGTCCATATTTCCCAGCACCAATGATTGAAGAGACTGTCTTATCTCCATTGTATAGTCTTGCTTCCTTTGTCATAGATTAGTTGATCATAGGTGTGTAGGTTTATCCCTGGGCCTTCTTTCTTTTTATTTTTTTCCTTTTACACGTTTATTGGAGTATAATTGCTTTACAATGGAGTGTTCGTTTCTGCTGTATAACAAAGTGAATCAGCTATACAAATATCACCAGATCCCCTCCCTCTTGCATCTCCCTCCCACACTACATATCCCACCCCTTTATGTGGTCACAAAGCACCGAGCTGATCTCCCTGTTCTATGTGGCTGCTTCCCAGTAGCTATCGGTGTTATATTTGGTAATGTATTTATGTCCATGCCACTCTCTCATTTCGTCCCAGCTTACCCATCCCCCTTCCGGTGTCCTCAAGTCCTTTCTCTATGTCTGAGTCCTTAATCCTGTCCTGCCACTAGGTTCTTCAAAATCTTTTTTTTTCTTCATTAGATTCCGTATATCTCTGTTAACATACAGTATTTGTTTTTCCCTTTCTGACTTACTTCACTGTGTAGGACAGATTCTAAGTCCATCCACCTCAGTACAAATAACTCAGTTTTGTTTCTTTTTATGGCTGAGTAATATTCCATTGTATATATGTGCCAGATCTTCTTTATCCATTCATCTGTCGATGGACACTTAGGTTGCTTCCATGTCCTGGCTATTGCAAATAGACCTGCAATGAATATTTTTCTACATAACTCTTTTTGAATTATGGTTTTCACAAGGCAAATGCCCAATAGTTGGATTGTTGTGTCATATGGTACTTCTATTGTTAGTTATTTAAAGGACCCTCCGTACTGTTCTCTCTAGTGCCCATATCAATTTACATTCCCACCCACAGTGCAAGTGTGTTCCCTTTTCTCCAATAAAGGCCTCTCCAGCGTTTATTGTTTTGTAGATTTTTTTGATAATTGCCACTCTGACTGCTGTGAGGAGATACATCACGGTAGTTTTGATTTGCATTTCTCTAATGATTAGTGATGTTCAGCATCCTTTCATGTGTTTCTTGGTAATCTGTATATCTTCTTTGGAGAAATGTCTATTTAGGTCTTCTGCCCGTTTTTGGATTGGGTTGTTTGTTTTTGTGATATTGAGCTACATGAGGTGCTTGTAAAGTTAGGAGATTAATCCTTTGTCAATTGCTTCATTTGAAAATATTTTCTCCCATTCTGAGGGTTGTTTTTGCATCTTGTTTATGTTTTCCTGTACTGCGTAAAAGCTTTTAAGTTTCATTAGGTCCCATTTGTTGATTTCTGTTTTTATTTCCATTTCTCTAAGTGGTGGGTCAAAAAGGATCTTGCTGTGATTTATGTCATAGAGTGTTCTGCCTATGGTTTCCTCTAAGTGTTTTTATAGTGTCTGGTCTTATATTTAGATCTCTAATCAATTTAGAGTTTATATTTGTGTATGGTGTTATGGAGTGTTCTAATTTCATTCTTTTATGTGTAGGGGTCCAGTTTTTCCAGCACCAATTACTGAAGAGACTGTCTTTTCTCCATTGCATATCCTTAGCTCCTTTGTCATAGATGAGATAGCCATAGGTATGTAGGTTTATCTCTGGGCTTTCTCTCCTGTTCCATTGATCTGTGTTTATGCCAATCTACATACCCTTGATTTCATTATGGAGACATATAAATACATAGGTTTCAAGGTTATTACCAGTCAGATATATTCCTCTTCAGTGAATAGGGTGTTTTGTGTCCAGTTCATTGAGAAAGGAGTAGGTCTTGTCTATTACATATTTGGTATATGGAATGCGATCTGTGCTAATTTCAAACTCTGCTTTTACACATCACCCCACGTCACCTTTCCCCTTAAGGAGGCATAAGTGTGTTTTCTAAATGTGTAACTCTGTTCTCTTTTGAAATTCAGTTCATGTGTGGCCATGTTTACATTTCCTCTATAAGTGATATATTACAATAAGTTTCTTTTCCTTTGTGGCTCATTTCACTTAGCATCATCGTACCTAAAGCCACTCATTATGCTGCTATTGGCCTTATGACATTGATTTTATGTCTGAGTGACATTCCATTGTATATAAGTACCACAACATCTATATCCATTTTTTTTCTTTTACTGGGATATTTAAAGTGTACCGAAGTCGAGGTTCTTGTAAACAGAGCAGCCCTAAAGATTGGGCTGTCTGTGTGTTGTGGATTTTTAGTTTTCCCAAAATACACGCCCATGAGTGGAAGTGTGCTATGCTCTGTAGCTCTGTTTTAGAAAACAACATACAGTTCTCAGAGAGGCTGTTGGCAATTTACATCCTGTCCATCGGCGTAACCAGGCTCCCTTTTCTCCATGGCCTGTCCTGCATTTGTGGTTTTTACAATATTTGTGGATGGCCCTTTTGACTGGAGGTAAGGGACACTTCTCTGTAGTGTGGATTTCCAATGCCTGATGGCTTGCTTTGCCAAAAAGGGCATATGCATTTTTTCCCGAATATATTCAAGAAAATACACATAGTCCCTTTTCAGCCAAGGGCAACATTGTCGAAATTCTGTCGCTTTTCATGTGCTTTAAAGACGACTCCAATCTACCTCTTGAAATCTGTTTCCTTCAATTCTGCCTTGCATTCAAATCCTCTTCAGTGCCTTTCCTCAATATATTTCTGGATGATAGTTGTCCTTTATAACTCTGCAAGTTTGTGAATTGCTGTGCCCCTGATTTCCATTTTTCAACTCGCCTCTTTGTGAGCTGGCTGCAATACCGCAGGATGGCTTTAGGCACTAGTCTGGTTCCAGGGCTTCAGGCTGAGCCTTTGGTTAATTCTTCTTCCTGATGGGAAACTAGAGTGACATGTGCCCATCCAAACACCTACAGCTAATCTCTCATTTATTCCCCCTCTTCCTGTTCATCCTCTGCACAATTTGCAAACTGTGCATATCAGGAGGGTAAAGGCGCTGACAGTCCAAGTGGGGAGATTTTGAGTAATGCAGATGGAATGGCGAAGCCGAGCACGACAAAAGGAAAAATGAGGTACCTTTTAGAAAACTTTCCCAATTACACAGTGTACCATCCACTGGGTTCCCATGCATGATTTAACTGTAGGAGGATTCCCTTACACCTGGAGAGTTGGGACCACTAGAATGGGTAGCACACAGTATTGCTCTAAGTGGTGTTCTTTTGTTCACACAACCTCAGCAATCTTGTCCGCCCCAAGTGTCCAGTCTTATGTCTCATCCAGCTGTGGGTGTAAAGGTGGTCAATCTAGCTTGCATCACAGGCCCTGAACGTAATTTTTAAGACTTTCTCTCTGTTTTTGCATTTTGCTTTTGAAATTTATTTTTATAAGTGGGTTTAACTGAATTTCACTGCTGTGTTCATACCGTTATACACACACATGATTCCTTTATGGAGAGATGAGAATACATATGTTTTAAAATTCTTAGAGTCATATATATTCCTCAGAAATGAATAAGGGTTTTTGAGTCCAGTTCATTATGCCGGGAGTAGGTGCGGTCTATTAAATACTTGGTTTATGTAACGGTATGTGTGCTAATTTAAAACTGTGGTTTTATGCATCACTTCACCTCGCCTTTCCCATTAAGCAGGAAGAAGATTCTTTTCTAAATGTGTGACTCTGTTGTGTTTCTAATTCAATTCATGTGTAGTCATGTGTACACTCCCACTATGAGTGATATCTTATGATAAGACTCGTTACTCTGTTATCTTTCCTAAATCAGTTCATGTGTAGCCATGTTTTCAGGACCTTCATAAGTGATATCTTATGATAAGTTTCTTTTTCTGTGTGACGTATTTCACTTAGAATCATCGTACCTGAGACCACTCATTTTAGTGCTACTGGCCTTATGACATTAAGGTCATGGCTGAGGGATATTCCATCGTACGTAAGTACCACAATTTCTTGAATCATTTTTGTCTTTCCTGGGATATTTAAGGTGTACCCAAGTTGAGTTTCTTGTAAGCAGTGCAGCCCTAAATTTGGGCATGGATGTGTCTTATCGATTTTCAGTTTTCCAAAGGTATATTCCCTAGACGGGAACTGCCCTTGGATTTTTAGCTCTGTTGTTTATTTGATATAGGGAACACAATGCACTCCTCCAGAGAGGTAGTTGGTAATTTATATCCTGCCCTTTAGACTAACAATGTTCACGTATCTCCAGGGCCTATCTTGACTTTCTGGTTTCTACACATTTTTCGGATATCCCTTTTGACCTGTGGGAAGTGATCGTTCTTTTAGTGAAGATTTGCATTGCCCGCTTGCTTGCTTGGCCAAAAAGTGCATATGCTTTCTTTCCTGAATATATTCAGGATAAAACACATACGCCCTTTTTGGCCAAGTGCATCACTGTCGAAGTTGTGCCCCTCTTCCTGTGCTTCAAAGTCGATTCCAATGTACTTCATGAAATCTGTATCCTGTTATTCTGCCTCATTTTCAAATCCGCCTCATTGCCTTCCCTCAATAGATTTTTGGAGGAGAGTTGTCCTTTATTACTCTGCCAATTTGTGAATTGCTGTGCCCCTGAGCTCCATTTTTCAGCTCGCTTTTTTGTGATCTGACCGCAAATCCACAATTTTGGTTCAGGACTTATACTCGTTCCTACAGGCAGGCTGAGACTTTGGTAAATTCTTCTTCCTGATGGGAAATTAGAGTGACATGTGCCCGTCCAAATGCCTAACAACTACTTTCTAATTGGTTCTCCCTCTTCCCTTTCATCCTCTGCCAAATTGGTAACCTGTGCGAACCAGGAAGTTAAAGGGGATGTCTCTCCAAGTAGGGATATTGATAGTAAAGCAGTTAAAAGGTCAAACCGGAGCACCAGGAGAGGGACTATTCGTTGAGTTTTAGATACCATTCATATCCACAGTGTGTCCATTCCCTAGGATTCCTGTAAATGTTATAGCTCTAGTAATAATCCCTTCAACCAGGAGAGTTGGGACCAATGCAATATGTGCAACGCATTATTGCTTTAAAGGGTCTTCATTTGCTCACCCAACCTCACCAATCCTCTCAGTCACAAGTATCCAGTCATAAGACACATCCAGCTGTCATTGTAGATATGGTCATTTCAGGTTTCATCAGAGGCCCTGAAGGAATTGTAAACAATTTCTCTGTTTTGTTTTGTTTTTGAAATTCCTTTTTATAGTGGGTTTGAGCTGATTCTCACGGCCATGTTTATGCCAGTCGAGACACACTTGAATCCCTTAAGGACACATTTCAATACATAGGTTTTAAGATTTTACTAATCAGATATATTCCTCTGCGGGGAATATGGGGTGTTGAGTCCCTTTCACTGAGGAAGGTGTAGGTCTTGTCTATTCCCTATTAGGGTTTTGGATTGGTACCTGTACTAATATCAAACTCTGGTTTTATGCATCACCCCACCTCTGCTTCCCCCTTGAGCAGGCATAAGTGTTTTCTAAATGTGAGACTCTTCTCTATCCTAACTCAGTTCATGTGTAGCCATGTTTACAGGTTCTTCATAAGTGATATCTTATGATAAGTTTCTTTTTTTGTGTGACTTATTTCACTTAGAATCATCGTACCTGAATCCACTCATTTTGCTCCTACTGGTCTTAAGACATTGATTTCATGGCTGAGGGATATTCCATCGTACGTAAGTATCACAATTTTTTGAACCATTTTTATATTTCATGGGATATTTAAGGTGTACCCAAGTTGAGCTTCTTGTAAGCAGTGCAGCCCTAAATATTGGGGTGTCTCTGTCTTATTGAATTTCAATTTTCCCAAGGTATATTCCCTAGACTGGAAGTGCCCTTGGCTCTGTAGCTCTGTTGTTTATTGTTTTAGGGAACACAATGCACTCCTTCAGAGAGGCAGTTGGCAATTTACATCCCGCCCATCAGCATAACAAGGCTCCGTGTTCTCCAGGACCTGTCTTGCCTTTCTGATTTTTAAATATTTTGTGGATGTCCCTTTTCACAGGTGGGAAGTGATACTTCTTAGTAGTGCAGATCTGCATTGCCTGCTTGCTTGCTTGGCCAAAAAGGGCATATGCGTTTTCTCCTGAATATATTCAGGAGAAAACACATATGCCCTTTTTGGCCAAGTGCACTATTGTAGAAGTTGTGCCCCTCTTCCTGTGTTTAAAGATGATTCCAACGCACCTCTTGAAATCTGTTTTTTGCTATTCTGCCTCGCATTGATGGCCACCTCGTTGTGTTCCCTAACCAGATTTTTGGATGCTAGTTGTCCTTTATTACTCTGCCAGTTTGTGAATTGCTGTGCCACTGAGGTCCATTTTTCAACTCGATTTTTGTGAGCTGAATGCAAGTCCAAAATTTTGGTTCAGGAACTATTCTGGTTCCTGGTGGGTGGCTGAGACTTTGGTTAATTCTTCTTCCTGCCAGGAAATCAGAGTGACATATGCCCCTCCAAATGTCTAACAACTACTCTCTCATTGGTTCTCCCTCTTCCCTTTCATCCTCTGCCAAATTGGCAACCTGTGTGAAACAGCAGGTTAAAGGGGCTGTCTCTCCAAGTTGGGAGATGGATAGTAAAGCAGTTGGAAACTAAAACCAGAACACCAGGAGAGGGACTATTAGTTGAGGTTTAAAAACCTTTCATATTCACAGTGTGTCCATTATCTAGGTTTTCCGTACATGTTATAGCTGTAGTAATATTCCCTTCAACCTGGAGAGTTGGGACCCATGGAATGGGTGCCACACATTATTGCTTTAAAGGGTCTGCATTTCCTTACACAATCTCACCTATCGTCTCACACCCAAGTGTCCAGCCTTATGCCACATCCAGCTCTCGTTGTAGATAGGGTCATTCCAGATTTCATCAGAGACCCTGAAGGAATTGTAAAGAAATTCCCTGTTTTTTTATTTTCTTTTTGAAATTCCTTTTTATAGTGGGTTTGAGCTGATTCTCACTGCCATGTTTATGCCAGTCTAGACATTTGATTTCCTTACGGAGACATATCAAACATAGGTTTAAGATTCTTACTAGTCAGATATATTCCTCTGCGGGAAATATGGGGTTTTGAGTTCCTTTCACTGGGGAAGGTGTAGGTCTTGTCTATTCCATAGTTGGTTTTTGGAACGTTACCTGTGCTTATATCAAACTCTGGTTTTCTGCATCACCCCACCTCTCATTCCCCCTTAATAAGGCATAAGTGTGTTTTCTAAATGTGAGACTCTGTTCTGTTTCCTAACTCAGTTCATGTGTAGCCATGTTTACAGGATCTTCATAAGTGGTATCTTATGATAAGTTTCTTTTTCTGTGTGACTTATTTCACTTAGAATCATCGTACCTGAATCCACTCATTTTGCTGCTACTGGTCTTATTACATTGATTTCATGGCTGAGAGATATTCCATCGTACGTAAGTACCACAATTTTTTGACAAAAATTTTATATTTCCTGGGATATTCAATATGTATCCAAGTTGAGGTTCTAGTAAGCAGTGCAGGCCTAAATTTTGGGGTGGCTCTGACTTATTGATTTTCAGTTTTCCCAAGGTATATTCCCTAGACTGGATGTGCCCTTGGCTCTGTAGCTCTGTTGTTTACTTGTTTAGGGAACACAATGCACTCCTCCAGAGAGGCAGTTGGCAATTTACATCCCGCCCATCAGCATAACAAGGCTCCCTGTTCTCCAGGGCCTGTCTTGCCTTTCTGGTATTTACACATTTTGTGGATGTCCCTTTTGACCGGTGGGAAGTGATACTTCTTTGTAGTGCAGATTTGCATTGCCCACTTGCTTGCTTGGCCAAAATGGGCGTATGCGTTTTCTCCTGAATATATTAAGGACAAAACGCATATACCCTTTTTGGCCAAGTGCATCATTGTCGAAGTTGTGCCCTTCTTCCTGTGCTTTACAGGTGATTCCAACGTACCTCTTGAAATCTGTTTCCTGCTATTCTGCCTCGCTTTCAAGTCCGCCTCGTTGCCTTCCTTCAACAGATTTTTGGATAATAGTTGTCCTTTATTTCTTTGCCAGTTTGTGAATTGCTGTGCCCTTGAGCTCCATTTTTCAACTCGTTTTTTGTGAGCTGAACGCATGTCCAAAATTTTGGTTCAGGACCTATACTGGTTCCCGGTGGGTGGTTGCAACTTTGGTTAATTCTTCTTCCTGCCCGGGAAATTAGAGTGACATATGCCCGTCCAAATGCCTAACAGCTACTATCTCATTGGTTCTCCCTCTTCACTTTCATCCTTTGCCAAATTGGCAACCTGTGCGAACCAGGAGGTTAAAGGTGCTGTCTCTCCAAGTTGGGAGATTGATAGTAAAGCAGGTGGAAACTCAAACTGGAGCACCAGGAGAGGGACTATTCGTTGAGTTTTAGAAACCTTTCATATTCACAGTGTCTCCATTCTCTAGGTTTCCCGTACATGTTATATCTGTAGTAATGTTCCCTTTAACCTGGAGAGTTGGGACCCATGGAATGGGTGCCATGCATTATTGCTTTAAAGTGTCTGTATTTGCTCAATGAATCTCACCAATCCTCTCAGTCCCAAGTGTCCAGCCTTATGCCACATCCAGCTGTCATTGTAGACAGGGACATTCCAGGATTCATCAGAGACCCTGAAGGAATTGTAAAGAATTTCCCTGTTTTTTTGTTTTGTATTTGAATTTCCTTTTTATAGTGGGTTTTAGCTGATTCTCGCTGCCATGTTTATGCCAGTCTAGACACACTTGATTCCCTTACGGAGACATATCTATACATAGGTTTTAAGATTCTTACTAGTCAGATATATTCCTCTGCGGGAAATAGGGGGTTTTGTGTCCCTTTCACTGAGGAAGGTGTAGGTCTTGTCTATTCCATAGTTGTTTTTTGGAACGGTACCTGTGCTTATATCAAACTCTGGTTTTATTCATCACCCCACCTCTCCTTCCCCCTTAAGCAGGCATAAGAGTGTTTTCTAAATGTGAGACTCTGTTCTCTATCCTAACTCAGTTCATGTGTCGCCATGTTTACAGGATCTTCATAGGTGATATCTTATGATAAGCTTCTTTTTCTGTGTGACTTATTTCACTTAGAATCATCGTACCTTAATCCACTCATTTTGCTGCTACTGGTCTTATGACATTCATTTCATGGCTGAGGGATATTCCATCGTACGTATGTACCACAATTTTTTGAACCATTTTTATATTTCCTGGGATATTTAAGGTGTACCCAAGTTGAGGTTCTTGTAAGCAGTGCAGCCCTAAATTTGAGGGTGGCTCTGTCTTATTGATTTTCAGTTTTCCCAAGGTATATTCCCTAGACTGGATGTGCCCTTGGCTCTGTAGCTCTGTTGTTTACTTGTTTAGGGAACACAATGCACTCCTCCAGAGAGGCAGTTGGCAATTTACATCCCGCCCATCAGCATAACAAGGCTCCCTGTTCTCCAGGGCCTGTCTTGCCTTTCTGGTATTTACCCATTTTGTGGAGGTCCCTTTTGACCTGTGGGAAGTGATACTTCTTTGTAGTGCAGATTTGCATTGCCCGCTTGCTTGCTTGGCCAAAAAGGGCGTATGTGTTTTCTGCTGCATATGTTCACAAGAAAATGCATACGCCACTTTTGGCCAAGTGCATCATTGTCGAAGTTGTGCCCCTCTGCCTGTGCTTTACAGGTGATTCCAACGTACGCCTTGAAATCTGTTTCCTGCTATTCTGCCTCGCTTTCAAGTCTGCCTCGTTTCCTTCCCTCAACAGATTTTTGGATGATAGTTGTCCTTTATTTCTTTGCCAGTTTGTGAATTGCTGTGCCCTTGAGCTCCATTTTTCAACTCGTTTTTTGTGAGCTGAACGTATGGCCAAAATTTTGGTTCAGGACCTATACTGGTTCCCGGTGGGTGGTTGCAAGTTTGGTTAATTCTTCTTCCTGCCCGGGAAATTAGAGTGACATATGCCCGTCCAAATGCCTAACAGCTACTCTCTCATTGGTTCTCCCTCTTCCCTTTCATCCTCTGCCAAATTGGCAACCTGTGAGAACCAGGATGTTAAAGGGGCTGTCTCTCCAAGTTGGGAGATTGATAGTAAAGCAGGTGGAAAGTCAAACTGGAGCACCAGGAGAGGGACTATTCGTTGAGTTTTAGAAACCTTTCATATTCACAGTGTCTCCATTCTCTAGGTTTCCCGTACATGTTATATCTGTAGTAATATTCCCTTTAACTTGGAGAGTTGGGACCCATGGAATGGGTGCCATGCATTATTGCTTTAAAGTGTTTGTATTTGCTCAATGAATCTCACCAATCCTCTCAGTCCCATGTGTCCAGCCTTATGCCACATCCAGCTGTCATTGTAGACAGGGTCATTCCAGGTTTCATCAGAGACCCTGAAGGAATTGTAAAGAATTTCCCTGTTTTTTTGTTTTGTTTTTGAAATTCCTTTTTATAGTGGGTTTGAGCTGATTCTCGCTGCCTTGTTTATGCCAGTCTAGACACACTTAATTCCCTTACGGAGACATATCAATACATAGGTTTTAAGTTTCTTACTAGTCAGATATATTCCTCGGCGGGAAATATGGGGTTTTGAGTCCCTTTCACTGAGGAAGGAATAGGTAGGTCTTGTCTATTCCATAGATGGTTTTTGGAACGGTTCCTGTGCTCATATCAAACTCTGTTTTTATGCATCACCCACCTCTCCTTCCCCCTTAAGCAGGCATAAGAGTGTTTTCTAAATGTGAGACTCTGTTCTCTTTCCTAACTCAGTTCATGTGTAACCATGTTTATAGGATCTTCATAAGTGATATCTTATGATAAGCTTCTTTTTCTGTGTGACTTATTTCACTTAGAATCATCGTACCTGAATCCAGTCATTTTGCTGCTACTGGTCTTATGACCTTGTTTTCACGGCTGAGGGATATTCCATCGAACGTAAGTACTACTATGTTTTGAACCATTTTTATATTTCCTGGGATATTTAAGGTGTACCGAAGTTGAGGTTCTTGTAAGCAGTACAGCCCTAAATTGGAGGGTGGATCTGTCTTATTGATTTTCAGTTTTCCCAAGGTATATTCCCTATACTGGAAGTGCCCTTGGCTCTGTAGCTCTGTTGATTACTTCTTTTAGGGAACTCAATGCACTCCTCCAGTGAGGCAGTTGGCAGTTTACATCCCGCCCATCAGCATTACAAGGCTCCCTGTCCTCCAGGGCCTGTCTTGCCTTTCTGGATTTTACACATTTTGTGGATGTCTCTTTTGACCGGTGGGAAGTGATACTTCTTTGTAGTGCAGATTTGCATTGCCCGCTTGCTTGCTTGGCCAAAAAGGGCATATGCATTTTCTCCTGCATATATTAAGGAGAAAATGCATACGCCCTTTTTGGCCAAGTGCATCATTGTCAAAGATGTGCCCCTCTTCCTGTGCTTTACATGTTATTCCAACGTACCTCTTGAAATCTGTTTCCTGTTATTCTGCTTCGCTTTCAAGACTACCTCGTTGCCTTCCCTCAACAGATTTTTGGATGATAGTTGTCCTTTATTACTTTGCCAGTTTGTGAATTGCTGTGCCCTGGAGCTCCATTTTTCAACTCGTTTTCTGTGAGCTGAACACATGTGCAAAATTTTGGTTCAGGACCTATACTGGTTCCCTGAGGGTGGTTGCAACTTTGGTTAATTCTTCTTCCGGCCGGGACATTAGAGTGACATATGCCCGTCCAAATGCCTAACAGCTACTCTCTCATTGGTTCTCCCTCTTCCCTTTCATCCTCTGCCAAATTGGCAACCTGTGCGAACCAGGAGGTTAAAGGGGCTGTCTCTCCAAGTTGGGAGATTGATAGTAAAGCATTTGGGAAGTAAAACCGGAGCACCAGGAGAGGGACTATTACTTGAGTTTTGGAAGCCTTTCGTATTTACAGTGTGTCCATTCTCTAGGTTTCCCGTACATGTTATAGCTGTAGTTATATTGACTTCAACCTGGAGAGTTGGGACAAATGGAATGGGTGCCACACATTATTGCTTTAAAGGGTGTGCATTTGCTCAACCAATCTCACCAATCCTCTCAGTCCCAAGTGTCCAGCCTTATGCCACATCCAGGTGTCATTGTAGATAGGCTCATTCCAGATTTCATTAGAAACCCTAAAGTAATTGTAAAGAATTTCCATGTTTTTTGTTTTTTTTTTGAAATTCCTTTTTATAGTGGGTTTGAGCTGATTCTCACTGCAATGATTATGCCAGTCTAGACACACTTGATTCCATTACGAAAAAATATCAATACATAGGTTTTAATATTCTTACTCTTCATATATATTCCTCTGTGGGAAATATCGTGTTTTGAGTTCCTTTCACTGAGGAAGGTGTAGGTCTTGTATATTCCATAGTTGGTTTTTGAAATGGTACGTGTGGTTATATCAAACGCTGTTTTTCTGTAGCACCCCACCTCATCTTCCCCCTTAAGCAGTCATCAGAGTGTTTTCTAAATGTGAGACTCTGTTCGCTTTCCTATCTCTGTTCATTTGTAGCCATGTTTAGAGGACCTTCATAAGTGATATCTTATGATAAGTTTCTTTATCTGTGTGACTTATTTCCGTTAGAATCATCATACCTGAATCCACTCATTTTGCTGCTACTGGTCTTATGACATTGATTTCATGGCTGAGGGATATTCCATCGTACGTAAGTAGCAAAGTATTTTAAACCATATTTATATTTCCTGGGATATTTAAGCTGTACGCAATTTGAGGTTCTTGTAAGCAGTGCAGCCCTAAATTTTTGGGTGGCTCTGTCTTATTGATTTTCTGCTTTCCCAAGGTATATTCCACAGACTGGAAGTGCCCTTCGCTCTGTAGCTCTGTTGTTTACTTGTTTTAGGGAACACAATGCACTCCTCCAGAGAGGCAGTTGGCAATTTACATCCCGCCCATCAGCATAACAAGGCTCCCTGTTCTCCAGGGCCTGTCTTGCCTTTCTGGTTTTTAACCATTTTTTGGATGTACCTTTTGACAAGTGGGAATTGATACTTTGTAGTGCAGATTTGCATTGCCAGCATGCTTGCTTGGCCAAAAAGTGCGTATGCGTTTTCTCCTGAGTATATTCAGGAGAAAACGCATACGCACTTTTTGGCCAAGTGCATCATTGTCGATGTTGTGCCCCTCTTCCTTTGCCTTAAAAGCGATTCCAACGTACCTCTTGAAGTCTGTTTCCTGCTATTCTGCCTCGCTTTCAAGTCCGCCTCTTTGCCTTCCCTCAACAGATTTTTGGACGATAGTTGTCCTTTATTACTCTGCCTGTTTGTGTATTGTTGTGCACTGAGCTACATTATTTAACTCGTTTTTTTGTGAGCTGAACACAAGTCCAATATTTTGGTTCAGGACCTATACTGGTTGCCGGTGGGTGGCTGAGGCTTTGGTTATTTCTTCTTCTTCCCGCGAAGTAAGATGACATGTGCCCGTACAAATGTCTAACAGCTACTCTCTCACTGGTTCTCCCTCTTCCCTTTCATCCTCTGCCAAATTGGCAACCTGTGCGAACCAGGAGGTAAAAGGGGCTGTCTCTCCAAGTTGGGAGATTGATAGTAAAGCAGTTGGAAAGTCAAATGGGAGCACCAGGAGTGGGACTATTCGTTGAGTTTTAGAAACCTTTCGTATTCACACTGTGTCCATTCTCTTGGGTTCCCGTACATATTATACCTGTAGTAATATGCCCTTAACCCTGGCCTGTTGGGACCCATGGAATGGGTGCCACACATTATTGCTTTAAAGGGTCTACATTTGCTCACCCAATCTCACCAATCCTCTCAGTCCCAAGTGTCCAGCCTTATGCCACATCCAGCTGTCTTTGTAGATAGGGTCATTCCTGGTTTCATCAGCGACCCTGAAGGTGTTGTGTAAGAATTGTTCTGTTTTTATGTTTTGTTTTGAAATTCATTTTTATATTGGGTTTGAGCTGATTCTCCCTGCCATGTTTATGTCATTCTAGACACACTTAGTTACCTTACGGAGACATATCAATACATAGGTTTTAAAATTCTTACTAGTCAGATATATTTCTCTGTGGGGAATAGGGATGTTGAGTTCCATTCACTGAGGAAGGAGTAGGGCTTGTGTTTTTTTGTTTTTGGATTATGGAACGGTACCTGTGCTAATATCAATCTTTTGTTTTGTGCATCTCCCCACCTGTCTTTCCCCTTAAGCAAGCGTTAGAATGTTTTCTAAATCTGAGACTCTGTTCTCTTCCCTAAATCAGTTCATATGTAGCCATGTTTACATTCCCTTCATAAGTGATATCTTATGTCAGAATGCACCATGGCCCTTGTCATAATAATGCTTCATGACCCCTGTCATCACAATGATCCATGCCCTGGTTATCAAAATGCTCCATGTACCTTGTCATCAAAATTCTCCACGTATGGGCTTCCCTGGTGGCGCAGTGGTTGAGAGTCCGCCTTCCGATGCAGGGGACACGGGTTCGTGCCCCGATCCCGGAGGATCCCACATGCCGCGGAGCGGCTGGGCCCGCGAGCCATGGCTCCGGAGCCTGTGTGTCCAGAGCCTGTGCTCCGCAATGGGAGAGGCCACAGCAGTGAGAGGCCCACGTACAGAAAAAAAAAAAAAAAAAAAAATTCTCCACGTACTTGTCATCACAGTGCTACATGACATTTCTCATCAAAATGTTACATGCTCTTGTCATCACAATTCTCCATTCTCTTGACATTGCAATGCTCCATGCCCTTGTCATCACAATGCTCCATGCCTTTGTCATCACATTGCTCCATGACCCCTGTCATCACATTGCTCCCTGACACCTGTCATCACAATGCTTCATGCCCCTTGTCATTACAGTGCTCCATGATGCTCGACATCACAATTACCCAAGGTCTTCTCATCACAATGCTCCACGGTTTTGCCATCACCATGCTCCATGCCTTGTCATCTCAAAGCTCAATGTCCCTTGTCCTCACAATTATACACGTCCTTGTCATTATAATGCTCCATGGCACTTCACATCACAATGTTATATGCTCTTGTCATCACAATACTCCATGCACATGTCATCGCAATGCTCCATGACACCTGTCATAGGAAGCTCCATGCGCTTTTCATCAAAATGTTTCATGACAAGGACATTAAAATTCTCAATGGACCTTGATATCACAATGCTCCATGCCCTTGTCATCACAATGCTCCTTTACTTTGTCACAACAATCCTCCATAACAATTGGCATCACAATGCTCCATGATATTGTCATCAAAGTGGAACATGACATATTTCATCACAATGCTCCCTGACAACTTTCTTCACAATAATCCATGACCTTGTCATCACAGTGCTCCATGAACTTGTCATCACAATGTGCCATGCCCATTCTTATCACAATAATCCAAGAAACTTGTCAGACCAATGCTCCATGCCACTTTTCATCACAATGCTCCATGAACGCTGTCATCAAAATGCACCATGCCCATCATCATAATGCTTCATGATATTGTCATCACAATGAAATCAAAAACCTCCATGACATCTGTCATAACAATGCTGCAAACCCTTGTGATCACAATGTCCCATAACACTTGTCATCACAATGCCCCATGACACTGGTCACCACAGTTATCCATGGGCTTCTCATCACAATGCACCATGACTTTTGTCAACACAATGCTCAATACCCTTGTCCACACAATGCTCTCTGATTATTGACCTCAGTATGCACCGTGCACTCTTTCATGACAAGGCTCCATGCCTTTTTCATCACAATGATCCATGCCCTTTTCATCAAAATGTTCCAAGACACCTGTGATCACAATGCTCCTTGCACTTGTCATCACAAAGCTCCATGACGAATGTCATCAGAATGCTCCATGGCCTTCTCATCATAATGTTCCATGCCCTTGTCATCACAATGCTCCAAGACCCCTGTAATCAAAATGATCCCTGCGACTTTTCATCAGAATGCTCCATGAGACTTGTCATCACAAGGTTCCATGGTCTTCACATCACAGTGCTCCAGGACCTTGTCATCACAGTGCTCCATTCCCTTGTCATCACAATGCTCCAATACCACTGTCATCACAATAATCCATGAACATTTTCAGCCCAATGCTCCACGAAATTCTCATCACAATGCTCCATAGAACATATCACCACAATGCTCCATGACCACTGTCATCAAAACACTCCATGACACCTGACAACACAATGATCCGGGACTCATGTCATCACAATGCTCCATTCCCTAGTCATCACAATGCTCCATGACCCCTGTCATCACAACATTCCATGAACATTTTCAGCCCAGTGCTCCATCACCCTTGTCATCACAATGATCCATGCCCTTGTCATCCCAATGCTCCATGACCACTGTATTCACAATGCTCCGTGACGCTTCTCATCACAGTGCTCCATGACACATGTCATCACAATGTTCCATGCCTTTGTCAGCAAAATGCTACATGACCGTATCATTACAATGCTCTATGCGCTTGTCATTACAATACTCCATTTCCATTGTCATCACAATCCTCCATGAACCTTGGGATCACATTGCTTCATGCCCTTGTCATCACAATGCTCCATGCTCCTTGAAATCAAAATGATCCCTGACCTCTGTCATCACAATGCTCCAAACCTTTGTGATAACTTTGTTCCATAACACTTGTCATCACAACGCTCCATGATGCCTGTCATCACAATACTCCATGCACTTTTCATCCCAATGCTCCATGACCTTTGTCATCACAATTCTCAATACACTTGTCATCACAATGCTCCCTGACACTTGTCGTCAGAATGCTCCTTGAACACTGTCACGAAAAGGCTCCAAGCCTTTTTCATCACAAAGTCCCATGCCGTTTTCATCACAATGCTCCATGCCATTGTCATCAAAATACTCCACAAGCTTGTCATCAGAATGCTCCATGACCCTTGTCATCACAATTCTCCATGCACTTGTCAGCACAATGCTCCCAGACCCTTGTCATCACAATGCTCCAAGCCCTTGTCATCAAATGCTCCATTACCTTTGTCATCAGAATCCTCCATGACACTTGGCATCACAATGTTCCATGCCATTGTCATCACAATGGGCCATTACATATGTCATCACAATGATCCCTGACACCTCTCTTCTCAGTACTGCATGACCTGGTAATCACAATTCTCCATGCCCTTGTCATCACAATGCGCCATTCCAAATGTCATCGCAATAATTCATGAAACTTATTAGACCAATATTCCATGCCCCTGTCCTCACAACGCTCCATGCCCTTGTTATCACAATGCTCCATGACTCCTGTCATGACAATGCTCCGTGACTCCAGTCATCACAATGCTTCATGACCTTTGTCATCACAGTGGTCCATGACATCGTCATCAACAGTCTCTGTGACCAATTTAACCACAGTGCTCCATGAACATTCCATCACAATGCTCTTTGTCCCTTGTCATCACAATGCTCCATGCGCCTGTCAGCACAATGCTCCATGACACATGTCATCACAATGGACCATGCACTTGTCATCACAGTGCTCCACAATCTTGTCATCACAATGCTCCTTAAAATTTGTCATCACATTGCTCCATACACTTTTCAACAAAATGCTCTCTCACCACTGATATCACAATGCTACATCAGTATTTGTCACAATACAAACTCACCCCTGTCATCACAATATTCCAAGACTCCTGTCATCACAATGCTACATGCACTTATCATCACAATTTTCAATGACCCCTGACATCACAATGTTCCATAACACCTGTCATCAAAATGTTCCATGACAGTTTTCATCAAATTGCTCCATGACCCTGTCATCAGAATGCTCCCTGCACTTCTCATCACAATGCACAACGCCCTTGCCATCAGAATGCTCCATGATATTTGTCATAACAAAGATCCATGACCCTTGGCATCACAATGCTCCATTTCATTGTCATCACAATGCTGCATCAACGCTCTCATCACATTGCTCCATGCCCTTGTCTTCACAAACCTCCATGGCACATGTCATCAGAATGCTCCATGGCCTTCTCATCACAGAGGTCCATGACCTTGCCATCAAAATGCTCCATTACACCAGTGATAACAATGCTCCATGACCCCTGCCATCACTCTGTTCCATGGCCTTGTCATCACAAAGTTCCATGACCCTTCTCATCACAGTGCTCCAAGAACACTTTTATCACAATGCTCTATGCCACTTTTCATCTCAGTGATCCATGAACCCTGTCATCAAAATGGACCATGCCCATCATCATAATGCTTCATGCTATTGTCATCACAATGAAATCAAAATGCTCCATGACCTCTGTCATAACAATGCTCCAAACCCTTGTGATCAAAATATTCCATAACACTTGTCATCACAGTGCCCCATGACACTCGTCATCACAATTATCAATGGTCTTCTCATCACAATGCTCCATGACTTTTGTCATCACAATGCTCAATGCACATGTCATCAAAATGCTCCATGACACATGTTGTCTGTATGCTCCTTGAACCCTGTCATGACGAGGCTGAATGCCATTTTCATCACAGTGCTCCATGCCCTTGTCATCACAATGTTCCAATACCCCTGTAATCACAATGCTCCATGCCCTTGTCATCAAAAAACTCCATGACGTATGTCATCAGAATGCTCCATGGCCTTCTCATCACAATGCTGCATGCCCTAGTCATCACAATGCTCCAAGACCCCTGTAATCACAATGTTCCATGTCCCTTTTCATCAGATTGCTCCATGAGACTTGTCATCACAAGGCTCCATGGTTTCTCATCACAATGCTCCAGGAACATGTCACCACCATCCTCCATTCCCTTGTCATCACAATGCTCCATGACCCCTGTCATCACAATACTCCATGAACATTTTGAGCCCAATGCTCCACGACCTACTCATCACAATGCTCCATGGCCAGGATCATCACAATGCTCCATGACCACTGTCATCACAACAATCCATGACACCTGACAACACAATGCTCTGGGACTCTTGTCATCACAATGCTCCATTCCCTAGTCATCACATTGCTCCATGACCCCTATCCTCACAACACTCCATGAACATTTTGAGCCCAGTGCTCCATGACCCTTGTCATCACAATGATCCATGCCCTTGTCATCCCAATGGGCCATTACATATGTCATCACAATGCTCTCTGACACCTGTCTTCACAATACTGCATGACCTGGTCATCACAATGCTCCATGCCCTTGTCATCACAATGCGCCATTCCAACTGTCATCGCAATAATCCATGAAACTTATTAGACCAATGTTCCATGCCCTTGTCATCACAATGCTCCATGCCCTTGTTATCACAATACTCCATAACCCCTGTCATCACAATGCTCCGTGACTCCAGTCATCACAATGCTTCATGACTATTGTCATCACAATGGTCCATGCCCTCGTCATCAGCAGTCTCTGTGACCGTTTTAACCACAATGCTCCATGAACTTTTCATCACAATGCTCTTTGACCGTTGTCCTCACAATGCTCTATGCCTTTCTCAGCACAATGCTCCATGACATTTGTCATCACAATGCTCCATGCGCTTGTAAGCACAATGCTCCATGACACATGTCATCACAATGCTCCGTGACTCCAGTCATCTCAATGCTTCATAACGTTTGTCATCACAATGGTCCATGCCGCATCACCACAAGGCTTTGTGACCTTTGTAACCTCAATCCTCCATAAACTTTTCATCACAATTCTCTGTGACCTTTGTCATTACAATGCTCCATGTCATTGTCAGAACAGTGCTCCATGACCATAGTCATCACAATGTGCCACGCATATTTCATCACAAAGGTCCACAACCTTGTCATTGCAATGCTCCATAAACCTTGTAATCACAATGCTCCATGCACTTCTCATCAAAATGCTCTCTCACCAGAGATATCACAATGTTCCATCACTAGTCATCACAATACTCCCTCACCCCTGTAATCACAATGTTCCATGACTCTGTCATCACACTGCTACATCCCCTTACAATCACAATGTTCCAGGACCCCTGACAACCAAATGCTCCATGACCCTTTTCATCCCAAAGCTCCAAGACCCCTGACATCACAATGTTCTATAACCCCTGCCATCAAAATGTTCCATTACATTTTTCATCAAATTGCTGCATGACACGGTCCTAAAAACGCTCCCTGCCCTTCTCATCACAATGCACAATGCTCTTGTCATCAAAGTGCTCCATGACTTGTCATCACAAAGCTCCATGACCCTTGGGATCACAATGCTCCATGTCATTGTCATCACAATGATCCATGAACACTCTCATCACATTGCTCCATGCCCTTGTCATCACAAAGCTCCATGACACTTGTCATCACAATGCTCGATGCCATTCTCATCACAATGCTCCATGCCCTTGTCATTACAATCCTGCATAACCCATGAATCACAGTGATCTGTGCCCTTGTCATCACAATGCCCCATGCCAACTATCATCACAATAATTCATGAAACATTTCAGACCAATGTTCCATGCCCTTCTCATCAAAATGCTCCATTACCCCTGTCATAAAAATGCACCATGACCCTTGCCATCACAATGTTCCACGGCCTAGTCATCACAAGTTTCCATGACACTTGTCATCACAATGCTCAAGACCCCTGAAATCACAGTGAACCATGCCCTTGTCATCACAAAGCTCCATGACGCATGTCATCAGAATGTTTCATGGCTTTCTCATCACAATGCTCCATGCCCTAGTCATCACAATGCTCCACGACCCTTGTAAACACAATGCTCCATGCCCCTTTTCATTTCAATGCTCCATGAACGCTGTCATCACAATGCACCATGCCCATCATCATAATGCTTCAGGCTATTGTCATCACAATGAAATCAATATTCTCCATGAGCTCTGTCACCATAATGCTCCAAACCCTTGTGATCACAGTGTTACATAACCCTTATCATCAAAACACCCCATGACGCTCATCATCACAATTATACATGGCCTTCTCATCACTATGCTCCATGATCTTTGTCATCACAATGCTCAATACACTTTTCATCACAATGCTCCCAGACACTTGTCGTCAGTATGCTCCTTGAACCCTGTCATGACAAGGCTCTATGCAATTTTCATAACAATGACCAAGCCATTTTCATCACAATGCTCTAAGATCCCTGTAATCACAATGCTCCATGCCCTTGTCATCACAAAACTCCATAATGCATGTCATCAGAATGTTCCATGGCCTTTTCATCCCAATGTTCCTTGCCCTAGTCATCACAATGCTCCATGACCTCTGTAATCACAATGTTCCATGTCCCTTTTCATCAGAATGCTCCATGAGACTTGTCAACACAAGTCTCCATGGTCTTCTCATCACAATGCTCCAGGACATTGTCATCACCATGCTCCATTCCCTTGTCATCACAATGCTCCATGACCCCTGTCATCACAATAATCCATGAATATTTTCAGCCCAGTGCTCCACGACTTACACATCACAATGCTCCATGGCCAATATCATCACAATGCTCCATGACCACAGTCATCACAACACTCCATGACACCTGACGACACAGTGATCCGGGACTCTGGTCATCACAATGCTCCATTCCCTAGTCATCACAATGCTCCATGACCCCTGTCATCACAACATTCCATGAACATTTTCAGCCCAGTGCTCCATGACCCTTGTCATCACAATGATCCATGCCCTTCTCATCACAATGCTCCATGACCCCTGTATTCACAATGCTCCGTATCACTTGTCATCACAGTGCTCCATGACACCTGTCATCACAATGCTCCATGCCTTTGTCAGCAAAATGCTACATGACCTTATCATTACAATGCTCTATTCGCTTGTCATCACAATCCTCCATTTCCATTGTCATCACAATCCTCTATGAACCTTGGGATCACATTGCTTCATGCCCATTTCATCACAATGCTCCATGCTCCTTGAAATCAAAATGAACCATGACCTCTCTCATCACAATGCTCCAAACCCTTGTGATCACAATGTTCCATAACACTTGTTATCAGAACGCTCCATGATGCCTGTCATCACAATACTCCATGCCCTTTTCATCACAATGCTCCATGACCTTTGTCATCACAATTCTCAATACACTTGTCATCACAATGCTCCCTGACACTTGTCATCAGTATGCTCCTTGAACCCTGTCACGAAAAGGATCAATGCCTTTTTCATCACAATGACCCATGCCGTTTTCATCACAATGCTCCATGCCATTGTCATCAAAACACTCCACAAGCTTGTCATCAGAATGCTCCATGTCCCTTGTCATCACAATTCTCCATGCACTTGTCAGCACAATGCTCCCTGACACTTGTCATCACAATGCTCCAAGCCATTGTCTTCACAATGCTCCATTACTTTTGTCATCAGAATCCTACATGACACTTTGTATCACAGTGCTCCATGCCATTGTCATCACAATGGGCCATTACATATGTCATCACAATGCTCCCTGACACCTCTCTTCACAATACTGCATGACCTCGACATCACAATGCTCCATGCCCTTGTCATCACGATGCACAATTCCAACTGTCATTGCAATAATCCATGCAACTGATTAGACCAATGTTCCATGCACTTGTCATCACAATGCTCCATGCCCTTGTAATCACAATGCTCCATGTCATTGTCATCACAATGCTCCATGAACGCTCTCATCACATTGCTCCATGCCCTTGTCTTCACAAAGCTCTATGACACATGTCATCAGAATGCTGCATAGCGTTCTCATCACAATGCTCCATGCCCTTGCCATCACAATGCTCCTTTACCACAGTCATAACAATGCTCCATGACCCCTGCCATCACGATGTTCCATGGCCTTGTCATCACAAAGTTCCATGACCCTGCTCATCACAATGCTCCTAGAACCATTTAATCACAATGCTCTATGCCCTTTTTCATCTCAATGATCCATGAACCCTGTCATCACAATGCACCATGCCCATCATCATAATGCTTCATGCTATTGTCATCACAATGAAATCAAAATGCTCCATGACCTCTGTCATAACAATGCTCCAAACCCTTGTGATCACAATATTCCATAACACTTGTCATCACAATGCCCCATGACGCTCGTCATCACAATTATCAATGGTGTTCTCATCACAATGCTCCATGACTTTTGCCATCACAATGCTCAATACACTTGTCATCAAAATTCTCCCTGACACTTGTTGTCTGTATGCTCCTTGAATCCTGTCATAACAAGGTTCCATGCCTTTTTCATCACAATGATCCATGTCCTTTTCATCACAATGCTCCCAGACACATGCAATCTCAATGCTCCAAGCCCTTGTCATCACAATGTTACAAGACCCCTTTAATCACAATGCTCCTTGCCCTTGTCATCAAAAAACTCCATGACGTATGTCATCAGAATGCTCCATGGCCTTCTCATCACAATGCTCCATGCCCTAGTCATCACAATGCTCCAAGACCCCAGTAATCACAATGTTCCATCTCCATTTTCATCAGAAAGCTCAATGAGACTTGTCATCACAAGTCTCCATGGTCTTCTTATCATAATGCTCCAGGAACTTCTCATTACCATGCTCCATTCCCTTGTTTTCACAATGCTTAATGACCACTGTCATCACAATAATCCATGAACATTTTCAGCCCAGTGCTCCACGAACTACTCATCACAATGCTCCATGTCCTTTTCATCACAATGCTCCAAGACCAATGTAATCTCAATGCTCCATGCCATTGTCATCACAAAGCTCAATGACGCATGTCATCAGAATGCTCCATGGCCTTCTCATCACAATGATCCATGCCCTAGTCATCACAATGCTCCAAGATCCCTGTAATCACAATGCTCCATGCCCCTTTTCATCAGAATGTTCCATGAGACTTGTCATCACAAGTCTTCATGGCCTTCTCATCACAATGCTCCAGGAACTTGTAATTCCCATGCTCCATTCCGTGGTCTTCAAAATGCTCCATGACCACTGTCATCACAACACTCCATGACACTTGACAACACAATGATCCGGGACTCTTGTCATCACAATACTCCATTCCCTAGTCATCACAATGCTCCATGACCCGTGTCATCACAATACTCCATGAATATTTTCAGCCAAGTGCTCCATGACACTTGTCATCCCAATCATCCATGCCCTTTTCATCCCAATGCTCCATGACCGGTGTATTCACAATGCTCCGTGACGCTTGTCATCACAGTGCTCCATGACACATGTCATCACAATGGTCCATGCCTTTGTCAGCAAAATGCTCCACGACCTTGTCATTATAATGCTCTATGGGCTTGTCATCTCATTACTCCATCTCCATTGTCATCACAATCCTCCATGAACCTTGTGATCAAATTGCTTCATGCCCTTGTCATCAAAATGCTCCATGCTCCTTGAAATCAAAATGATCCATGACCTCTCTCATCACAATGCTCCAAACCCTTGTGATCACATTGTTCCATAACATTTGTCATCGCAACGCTCCATGATGCCTGTCATCACAATACTTCATGCCCTTTTCATCACAATGCTCCATGACCTTTGTCATCACAATGCTCAATACACTTGTCATCACAATGCTCCCTGACACTTGTCATCAGAATGCTCCTTGAACCCTGTCATGACAAGGCTCCATGCCTTTTTCATCACAATGCCCCATGCGGTTTTCATCACAATGCTCCATGTCATTGTCATAAAAATACTCCACAAGCTTTTCTTCAGAATGCTCTATGACCCTTGTCATCACAATTATCCATGCACTTGTCAGCACAATGCTCCCTGACCATTTTCATCACAATGCTCCAAGCCATTGTCATCACAATGCTCCATTACCTTTGTCATCAGAATCCTCCATGACACTTGGCATCACAATGCTCCATGCCATTGTCATCACAATGGGCCATTACATATGTCATCACAATGCTCCCTGACACCGGTCTTCACAATACTGCATGACATGGTCATCACAATGCTCCATGCCCTTGTCATCACAATGTGCCATTCCAACTGTCATCGCAATAATCCATGCAACTTATTAGACCAATGTTCCATGCCCTTGTCATCACAATGCTCCAGGCCCTTGTTATCACAATGCTCCATGACCCCTGTCATCACAATGCTCCGTGACTCCAGTCATCACAATGCTTCATGACCTTTGTCATCACAGTGGTCCATGCCCTCGTCATCAACAGTCTCTGTGACCATTTTAACCACAATGGTCCATGAACTTTTCTTCACAATGCTCTTTGACACTTGTCATCACAGTGCTCCATGTGCTTGTCAGCACAATGCTCCATGACACATGTCATTACAATGCACCATACGCTTGTCATCACAGTGCTCCACAATCTTGTCATCACAATGCTCCTTAAAATATGTCATCACAATGCTCCATGCACTTCTCATCAAAATGCTCTCTCACCACTGATATCACAGTGCTACATCACTATTTGTCACAATACTCGCTCAACCATTTCATCACAATGTTCCATGACTCCTGTCATCACAATGCTACATGCACTTATCATCACAATGTTCGATGACCCCTGACATCACAATGTTCCATAACACCTGTCATCAAAATGTTCCATGACACTTTTCATCAAATTGCTCCATGACCCTGTCATCAGAATGCTCCCTGCACTTCTCATCACAATGATCAATGACCTTGCCATCAAAATGCTCCATGACATTTGCCATCACAAAGATCCATGACCCTTGGCATCACACTGCTCCATGTCATTGTCATCACAATGCTCCATGAACGCTCTCATCACATTGCTCCAGGCCTTTGTCTTCACAAAGCTCCATGACACATGTCATCAAAATGCTCCATGGCCTTCTCATCACAATGCTCCATGCCCTTGCCATCACAATGCTGCATTACTTCAGTCATAACAATGCTCCATGACCCCTGCCATCACGATGTTCCATGGTCTTGTCATCACAAAGCTCCATGACCCTTCTCATCACAATGCTCCAAGAACACAGTAATCACAATGCTCTATGCCCTTTCTCATCTCAGTGATCCATGAACCCTGTCATCACAATGCACCATGCCCATCATCATAATGCTTCATGTTATTGTCATCACAATGAAATCAAAATGCTGCATGACCTCTGTCATAACAATGCTCCAAACCCTTGTGATCACAATATTCCGTAACACTTGTCATCACAAAGCTCAATGACGCATGCCATCAGAATGATCCTTGTTCTTCGCCTCACAATGCTCCATGCCCTTGTCATCACAATGTTCCAAGACCCCTGTAATCACAATACTCCTTTCCCTTGTCATCAGAAAACTCCATGACGCATGTCATCAGAATGCTCCATGACCTTCTCATCACAATGCTCCATGCCATAGTCATCACAATGCTCCAAGACCACTGTAATCACAATGTTCCATTTCCGTTTTCATCAGAATGCTCCCTGAGACTTGTCATCACAAGTCTCCATGGTCTTCTCATCACAATGCTCCAGGACCTTGTCATTACCATGCTCCATTCCCTTCTCATCACAATGCTCCATGACCACTGTCATCACAATAATATATGAATATATTCAACCAAATGCTCCACGACCTACTCATCAAAATGCTCCATGTCCAATAACATCACAATGCTCCATGACCACTGTCATCACAACACTCCATGACACCTGACAACACAATGATCCGGGACTCTTTTCATCACAATGCTCCATTCCCTAGTCATCACAATGCTCCATGACCCCTGTCATCACAACACTCCATGAAAATTTTCAACCCATTGCTCCATGACACTTGTCATCACAATGATCCATGCCCTTGTCATCCCAATGCTCCATGACACCTGTATTCACAATGTTCCGTGACGGTTGTCATCACAGTGCTCCATGACACCTGTCATCACAATGCTCCATGCCTTTGTCAGCAAAATGCTACATGACCTTGTCATTATAATGCTCTATGCGCTTGTCATCTCTATACTCCATTACCATTGTCATCACAAGCCTCCATGAACCTTGGGATCAGATTGCTTCATGCACTTTTCATCACAATGCTCCATGCTCCTTGAAATCAAAATGATCCATTACCTCTCTCATCACAATGCTCCAAACCCTTGTGATCACAATGTTCCATAACACTTGTCTTCACAACGCTCCATGATGCCTGTCATCACAATACTCCATGCTCTTTTCATCACAAGCTCCATGACCTTTTTCATCACAATGCTCAATACACTTGTCATCACAATGCACCCTGACACTGGTCATCAGAATGCTCCTTGAACCCTGTCATGACAAGGCTCCATGCCTTTTTCATCACAAGGCCCCATGCCGTTTTCATCACAATGCTCCATGTCATTGTCATCAAAATACTCCACAAGCTTTTCTTCAGAATGCTCCATGATGCTTGTCATCACAATTCTCCATGCACTTGTCAGCACAATGCTCCCTGACCCTTGTCCTCACAATGCTCCAAGCCATTGTCATCACAATGCTCCATTACCTTTGTCATCAGAATCCTCCATGACACTTGGCATCACAATGCTCCATGCCATTGTCATCACAAAGGGCCATTACATATGTCATCACAATGCTCCCTGACACCTGTCTTCACAGTACTGCATGACATGGTCATCACAATGCTCCATGCCCTTGTCATCACAATGTGCCATTCCAACTGTCATCGCAATAATCCATGCAACTTATTAGACCAATGTTCCATGCCCTTGTCATCACAATGCTCCATGCCCTTGTTATCACAATGCTCCATGACCCCTGTCATCACAATGCTCCGTGACTCCAGTCATCACAATGCTTCATGACCTTTGTCATCACAATGGTCCATACCCTCGTCATCAACAGTCTCTGTGACCTTTTTAACCACAATGGTCCATGAACTTTTCTTCACAATGCTCTTTGACCCTTGTCATCACAATGCTCCATGTGCTTGTCAGCACAATGCTCCATGACACCTGTCATCACAATGCACCATACGCTTGTCATCACAGTGCTCCACAATCTTGTCATCACAATGCTCCTTTAAATTTGTCATCACAATGCTCCATGCACTTCTCATCAAAATGCTCTCTCACCACTGATATCACAATGTTCCATCACTATTCATTACAATACTCCCTCACCCCTCTCATCACAATGTTCCATGACTCCTGTCATCACAATGCTACATGCTCTTATCATCACAATGTTCGATGATCCCTGACATCACAGTGTTTCATAACACCTGTCATCAAAATGTTCCATGACACTTCATCAAATTGCTCCATGACCCTGTCATCACAATGCTCCCTGCCCTTCTCATCACAATGCACAACACCCTTGCTATCAAAATGCTTCTTGTCTTCTTTCATCACAAAGATCCATGACCTTTGGCATCACAATGCTCCATGTCATTGTCATCACAATGCTCCATGAACGCTCTCATCACATTGCTCCAGGCCTTTGTCTTCACAAAGCTCCATGACACATGTCATCAAAATGCTCCATGGCCTTCTCATCACAATGCTCCATGCCCTTGCCATCACAATGCTCCATTACTTCAGTCATAACAATGCTCCATGACCCCTGCCATCACGATGTTCCATGGTCTTGTCATCACAAAGCTCCATGACCCTTCTCATCACAATGCTCCAAGAACACAGTAATCACAATGCTCTATGCCCTTTCTCATCTCAGTGATCCATGAACCCTGTCATCACAATGCACCATGCCCATCATCATAATGCTTCATGTTATTGTCATCACAATGAAATCAAAATGCTGCATGACCTCTGTCATAACAATGCTCCAAACCCTTGTGATCACAATATTCCGTAACACTTGTCATCACAAAGCTCAATGACGCATGCCATCAGAATGATCCTTGTTCTTCGCCTCACAATGCTCCATGCCCTTGTCATCACAATGTTCCAAGACCCCTGTAATCACAATACTCCTTTCCCTTGTCATCAGAAAACTCCATGACGCATGTCATCAGAATGCTCCATGACCTTCTCATCACAATGCTCCATGCCATAGTCATCACAATGCTCCAAGACCACTGTAATCACAATGTTCCATTTCCGTTTTCATCAGAATGCTCCCTGAGACTTGTCATCACAAGTCTCCATGGTCTTCTCATCACAATGCTCCAGGACCTTGTCATTACCATGCTCCATTCCCTTCTCATCACAATGCTCCATGACCACTGTCATCACAATAATATATGAATATATTCAACCAAATGCTCCACGACCTACTCATCAAAATGCTCCATGTCCAATAACATCACAATGCTCCATGACCACTGTCATCACAACACTCCAAGACACCTGACAACACAATGATCCGGGACTCTTTTCATCACAATGCTCCATTCCCTAGTCATCACAATGCTCCATGACCCCTGTCATCACAACACTCCATGAAAATATTCAACCCATTGCTCCATGACACTTGTCATCACAATGATCCATGCCCTTGTCATCCCAATGCTCCATGACACCTGTATTCACAATGTTCCGTGACGGTTGTCATCACAGTGCTCCATGACACCTGTCATCACAATGCTCCATGCCTTTGTCAGCAAAATGCTACATGACCTTGTCATTATAATGCTCTATGCGCTTGTCATCTCTATACTCCATTACCATTGTCATCACAAACCTCCATGAACCTTGGGATCAGATTGCTTCATGCACTTTTCATCACAATGCTCCATGCTCCTTGAAATCAAAATGATCCATTACCTCTCTCATCACAATGCTCCAAACCCTTGTGATCACAATGTTCCATAACACTTGTCTTCACAACGCTCCATGATGCCTGTCATCACAATACTCCATGCTCTTTTCATCACAATGCTCCATGATCTTTTTCATCACAATGCTCAATACACTTGTCATCACAATGCACCCTGACACTGGTCATCAGAATGCTCCTTGAACCCTGTCATGACAAGGCTCCATGCCTTTTTCATCACAAGGCCCCATGCCGTTTTCATCACAATGCTCCATGCCATTGTCATCAAAATACTCCACAAGCTTGTCATCAGAATGTTCCATGACCCTTGTCATCACAATTCTCCATGCACTTGTCAGCACAATGCTCCCTGACCCTTGTCCTCACAATGCTCCAAGCCATTGTCATCACAATGCTCCATTACCTTTGTCATCAGAATCCTCCATGACACTTGGCATCACAATGCTCCATGCCATTGTCATCACAAAGGGCCATTACATATGTCATCACAATGCTCCCTGACACCTGTCTTCACAGTACTGCATGACATGGTCATCACAATGCTCCATGCCCTTGTCATCACAATGTGCCATTCCAACTGTCATCGCAATAATCCATGCAACTTATTAGACCAATGTTCCATGCCCTTGTCATCACAATGCTCCATGCCCTTGTTATCACAATGCTCCATGACCCCGGTCATCACAATGCTCCGTGACTCCAGTCATCACAATGCTTCATGACCTTTGTCATCACAATGGTCCATACCCTCGTCATCAACAGTCTCTGTGACCTTTTTAACCACAATGGTCCATGAACTTTTCTTCACAATGCTCTTTGACCCTTGTCATCACAATGCTCCATGTGCTTGTCAGCACAATGCTCCATGACACCTGTCATCACAATGCACCATACGCTTGTCATCACAGTGCTCCACAATCTTGTCATCACAATGCTCCTTTAAATTTGTCATCACAATGCTCCATGCACTTCTCATCAAAATGCTCTCTCACCACTGATATCACAATGTTCCATCACTAGTCATTACAATACTCCCTCACCCCTCTCATCACAATGTTCCATGACTCCTGTCATCACAATGCTACATGCTCTTATCATCACAATGTTCGATGATCCCTGACATCACAGTGTTTCATAACACCTGTCATCAAAATGTTCCATGACACTTCATCAAATTGCTCCATGACCCTGTCATCACAATGCTCCCTGCCCTTCTCATCACAATGCACAACACCCTTGCTATCAAAATGCTTCTTGACTTCTTTCATCACAAAGATCCATGACCTTTGGCATCACAATGCTCCATGTCATTGTCATCACAATGCTCCATGAACGCTCTCATCACATTGCTCCATGCCCTTGTCTTCACAAATCTCCATGACACATGTCATCAGAATGCTCCATGGCCTTCTCATGACAATGCTCCACGCCCTTGCCATCAGAATGCTCCATTAAACCTGACATAACAATGCTTCATGACCCCTGCCATCACGATGTTCCATTGCTTTGTCATCACAAACCTCCATGACACTTCTCATAACAATGCTCCAAGACCCCTGTAATCACAATGCTCTATGCCCCTTTTCATCTCAATGATCCATGAACCCTGTCATCTCAATGCACCATGCCCATCATCATAATGCTTCATGCTATTGTCATCATAATGAAATCAAAATGCTCCATGACCTCTGTCATAACAATGCTCCAAACCCTTGTGATCACAATATTCCATAACACTTGTCATCACAATGCCCCATGACGCTCGTCATCACAGTTATCAATGGTCTTCTCATCACAATGCTCCAAGATCTTTGTCCTCACAATGCTCAATACACTTGTCATCAAAATGCTCCCTGACACTTGTTGTCTGTATGCTCCTTGAATCCTGTCATGACAAGGCTCCTGCCTTTTTCATCACAATAATCCATGTCCTTTTCATCACAATGCTCCAAGAAACATATAATCTCAATGCTCCATGCCCTTGTCACCACAATGTTCCAAGACCCCTGTAATCACAATGCTCCATGCCCTTGTCATCAGAAAACTCCATGACGCATGTCATCAGAATGCTCCATGGCCTTCTCATCACAATGTTCCATGCCCTAGTCATCACAATGCTCCAAGACCGCTGTATTCACAATGCTCCATGCCCCTTTTCATCAGAATGCTCCATGATACTTGTCATCACAAGTCTCCATGGTCTTCTCATCACAATGCTCCAGGACCTTGTCATAACCATGCTCCATTCCCTTGTCATCACAATGTTCCATGACCCCTGTCATCACAATAATCCATGAACATTTTCAGCCCAATGCTTCACGACCTACTCATCACAATGCTCCATGGCCAATATCACAAAGCTCCATGACCACTGTCATCAAAACACTCCATGACTCCTGACAACCCAATGATCCGGGACACTTGTCATCACAATGCTCCATTCCCTAGTCATCACAATGCTCCATGTCCCCTGTCATCACAATACTCCATGAACATTTTCAGCCCAATGCTCCATGACCCTTCTCATCACATTGAACCATGCCATTGTCATCCCAGTGCTCCATGACACCTGTATTTACAATGCTCCGTGACTCCAGTCATCACAATGCTTCATAAGGTTTGTCTACACAACGGTCCATGCCCGAATCATCACAAGGCTCTGTGACCTTTAAAACCACAATGCTCCATGAACATTTCATCACAATTCTCCGTGACCATTGTCATCACAATGCTCCATGCGTTTTTCAGAACAATGCTCCATGACCCTTTTCATCACAATGTGCCATGTGCTTTTCATCACAATGATCCACAACCTTGTCATCGCTATGCTCCATAAACCTTGTAATCACAATGCTCCATGCACTTCTCATCCATATGCTCTCTCTCATGAGATATCTCAATGTTCCATGACTAGTCATCACAATCCTCCCTCACCCCTGTTATCACAATGTTCCATGACCCCTATCATCACAATGCTATATCCCCTTAACAGCACAATGTTCCATGACCCCTGACATCACAATGTTCCATAACCCCTGTCATCAAAGTGCTCCATGACCCTTTTCATCCCAAAGCTCCATGAAGCCTGGCATCACAATGTTCTATAACCCCTGTCATCAAAATATTCCATTACACTTTTCATCAAATTGCTGCATGACCCTGTCATCAAAATGCTCCCTGCAATTCTCATCACAATGCACCACACACTTGTCATCAAAATGCTCCATGACCTATGTCATCACAAACTCCATGACCGTTGGCATCACAATGCTCCATGTCATTGTCATCACGATGCTCCGTGAACCCTCTCATCACATTGCTCCATGCTCTTGTCATCACAAAGCTCTATGACACTTGTCATCACAATGCTCGATGCCCTTCTCATCACAATGCTCCATGCCCTTGACATTACAATCGTCCATGCCCCAAGTATCAGTGTTCCGTTCCCTTCTCATCACAATGCTCCATATCCAATCTCATCACAATAATCCATGAAACATTTCAGACCAATGCTCAATGCCCTTCTCATAACAATGCTCCATTACCTCTGTCATAACAATGCTCCATGACAACTGCCATCACAATGTTCCATGGCCTTGTCATAACAACGCTCCATGACCCTTGTCATCACAATGCCCCAAGACCCCTGTAATCACAAAGCTCCATGCCCTTGTCATCACAAAGCTCCATGACACATGTCATCAGAATGTTCCATGGCCATCTCGTCACAATGCTCCATGCCCTTGTCATCACAATGCTCCAAGACCCCTGCAGTCACAGTGATCCATGCACCTTTTCATCAGAATGCTCCATGAGACTTGTCATCACAAGTCTCCATGGTCATCTCATCACAATGCTCCAGGACATTGTCATCACCATGCTCCATGCACTTGTCATCACAATGCTCCAAGACCCCTGTAATCTCAATGCTCCCTCCCCCTTTTCATCAGAATGCTCCATGAGACTTGTCATCACATGTCTCCATGGTCTTCTCAACACAATGCTCCAGGACCTTGTTATCACCATGCTCCATTCCCTTGTCATCACAATGCTCAATGACCCCTGTCATCACAATACTCTATGAATATTTTCAGCCAAATGATCCATGACCTTCTCATCACAATGCTCCATGACCAATATCATCACAATGCTCCACGGCCACTGTCATCACAACACCTCATGACACCTGACAACACAGTGATCCGGGACACTTGTCATCACAATGCTCCAAGTCCCCTGTAATCAGAGTGATCCATGACCCCTGTCATCACAATAATCCATGAACATTTTCAGCCCAATGCTCCATGACCCTTGTCATCACAATGATCCATGACCTTGTCATCCCAATGCTCCATGACCCCTGTATTCACAATGCTCCGTGACGCTTTTCATCACAGTGCTCCATGACACCTGTCATCACAATGCTCCATGCCTTTGTCAGCAAAATGCTACATGACCTTGTCATTACAATGCTCTATGCGCTTATCATCACAATACTCCATTACCATTGTCATCACAATCCTCCATGAAACTTGGAATCACATTGCTTCATGCCCTTTTCATCACAATGCTCCATGCTCCTTGAAATCAAAATGATCCATGACCTCTGTTATCACAATACTCCAAACAGTTGTGATCACAGTGTTCCATAACACTTGTCATCAAAATGATCCATGATGCCTGTCATCACAATACTCCATGCCCTTTTCATCACAATGCTCCATGATATTTGTCATCACAATTCTCAATATACATGTCATCACAATGCTCCCTGACACTTGTCATCAGAATGCTGCTTGAACCCTGTCACGAAAAGGCTCCATGCATGTTTCATCACAAAGTCCCATGCCATTTTCATCACAATGCTCAATGCCATTGTCATCAAAATACTCCACATGCTTGTCATAAGAATGCTCCATGACCCTTGTCATCACAATTCTCCATGCACTTGTCAGCACAATGCTCCCTGACCCTTGTCATCACAATGCTGCAAGCCATTGTCATCACAATGCTCCATTACCTTTGTCATCAGAATCCTCCATCACACTTGGCATCACAATGCTCCATGCCATTGTCATCACAATGGGACATTACATATGTCATCACAATGCTCCCTGACACCTCTCTTCAAAATACTGCCTGACCTGGTCATCACAAAGCTCCATGCCCTTGTCATCACAATGCGCCATTCCAACTGCCATCACAATAATCCATGAAACTTATTAGACCAATGCTCCATGCCCTTGTCATCACAATGCTCCATGCTCTTGTTATCACAATGTTCCAAGACCCATGTAATCAGAATGCTCCATGCCCATTTTCATCAGTATGCTCCATGAGACTTGTCATCACAAGGCTCCATGGTTTTCTCATCACAATGCTCCATGCCCTTGTCATCTCAATGCTCCATGACCTCTGTCATCACAATGCTCCGTGACTCCAGTCATCACAATGCTTCATAAGGTTTGTCATCACAATGTTCCATGCCCGCGTCATCACAAGGCTCTGTGACCTTTGTAACCACAATGCTCCATGAATTTTTCATCACAATGCTCCGGACACTTGTCATCACAATGCTCCATGCCTTTGTCAGAACAATGCTCCATGACCCTTGTCATCACAATGCACCATGCGCTTTTCATCACAATGATCCACAACCTTGTCATCGCTATGCTCCATAAACATTGTAATCACAATGCTCCATGCACTTCTCATCCAAATGCTCTCTCACATGAGATATCACAATGTTCCCTCACTAGTCATCACAATCCTCCCTCACCCCTGTTATCACAATGTTCCATGACCCCTGTCATCACAATGCTACATTCGCTTCTCAGAACAATGTTCCATGACCCCTGACATCACAATGTTCCATAAACCCTGTCATCAAAATGCTCCATGACCATTTTCACCTCAAAGCTCCATGACGCCTGACATCACAGTGTTCTATAACCCCAGTCATCAAAATGTTCCATTACAAATATCATCAAATTGCTGCATGACCCGGTCATCAAAATGCTCCCTGCCCTTCTCATCACAATGCACTTCACCCTTGTCATCAAAATGCTCCATGACTTTGGTCATCACAAAGCTCCATGACCCTTGGCATCACAATACTCCATGTCATTGTCATGACAATGCTCCATAAACCCTCTCATCATATTGCTCCATGCTCTTGTCATCACAAAGCTCCATGCCACTTGTCACCACAATGCTTGATGCCCGTCTCATCACAATGCTCCTTGCCCTTGTCATTAAAATCCTCCATGACTCATGTATCACAGTGTACCGTGCCCTTGTCATCACAATGCTCCATGCCCACTCTCAGAGCAATAATCCATGAAATATTTCAGACCAATGCTCAATGCCCTTCTCATCACAATGCTCCATTACCTCTGTCATAACAATGCTCCATGACCCCTGCCATCACAATGTTCCACGGCCTTCTCATCACAAGGTTCCATGACCCTTGTCATCACAATGCTCCCAGACCCATGTAATCACAGAGCTCCATGCCCTTGTAATCACAAAGCTCCATGACGCATGTATTCAGAATGTTCCATGGCCTTCTCCTCACAATGCTACATGCCCTTGTCATCACAATTCTCCAAGACCCCTATAATCACAATGCTCCATGCCCCTTTTCATCAGAATGCTCCATGAGTCTTGTCATCACAAGTCTCCATTGTCATCTCATCACAGTGCTCCAGGAACATGTCATCACCATGCTCCATTCCCTTGTCATCACAATGCTCCATGACCCCTGTCATCACAATACTCCATGATTATTTTCAGCCCAATGCTCCATGACATTCTCATCACAATGCTCCATGACCAATATCATCACAATGCTCCATTACTTTTGTCATCAGAATCCTCCATGGCACTTGCCATCACAATGCTCCATGCAGTTGTCATCACAATGGGACATTTCATATGTCATCACAATGCTCCCTAATACCTCTCTTCACAATACTGCATGACATGGTCATCACAATGCTCCATGCCCTTGTCATTAAAATGCGCCATTCCAACTGTCATCACATTAAACCATGAAACGTATTAGACCAAAGCTCCATGCCCTTGTCATCACAATGCTCCATGCAATTGTTATCACAGTGTTTCAAAATCCCTGTAATAAGAATGCTCCATGCCCCTTTTCATCAGTATGCTCCATGAGACTTGTACTCACAAGGCTCCATGGTTTTCTCATCACAATGCTCCAGGACCTTGTCATCACAATGCTTCACGACATTGTCATGAAAATTCTCAATGGCCCTTGTCATCATAATGCTCCAAGCCCTATTCATCACAATGCTCCATTATATTTGTCATCACAATCCTCCATTACATTTGGCATCACAATGCTCCATGCCATTGTCATCGCAGTGGACCATGACATATGTCATCACAATGTTCCCTGACACCTTTCTTCACAATACTCCATGCACTTGTCATCACAATGCCCCATGCCCTTGTCATCACAATGCACCATGTCCACTGTCATCACAATAATCTATGAAACATATCAGACCAATGCTCCATGCCCCTGTCATCACAATGCTCCATGCCCTAGTCATCACAATGCTCCATTATCCCTGTAATCACAGTGGTCCGTGACTCCAGTCATCATAATGCTTCATAACGTTTGTCATTACAACGGTCCATGCCCGCGTCATCACAAGGCTCTGTGACATTTGTAACCACAATCCTCCATGAACTTTTCATCACAATGCTCCGTGACCCTTGTCATCACAATGTTCCATTTCTTTGTCATCACCATGCTGCATTCCCTTGTCATCACAATGCTCCATGACACCAGTCATCACAATAATCCATGAACATTTTTAGCCCAATGCTCCACGAACTACTCATCACAATGCTCCATGGCCAATATCATCACAATGCTCCATGACCACTGTCATCACAGCACTCCATGACACCTGACAACACAATGATCCAGGACTCTTGTCGTCACAATGCTCCATTCCCTAGTCATCACAATGCTCCATGACCCCTGTATTCACAATGCTCCAAGCCCTTGTCATCACAAGGCTCCATTAAATTTGTCATCAGAATCCTCCATGACACTTGACATCACAATGTTCCATTCCATTGTAATCACAATGGGCCATTACATATATCATCACAGTGCTCCCTGAAACCTGTCTTCACAATAGTGCATGACCTGGTCATCACAATGCTCCATGCCCCTGTCATCACAATGCACCATGCCCACTGTCAGCACAATAATCTATGAAACATTTCAGACCAATTCTCCATGCCCCTGTCATCACAATGTTCCGTGCTCTTGTCATCACAATGCTCCATGACCCCTGTCATCACAATTCTCCATGACTCCAGTCATCACAATGCTTCATAATGTTTGTCATCACAACGGTCCATGCCCGTGTCATCACAAGGCTCTGTGACCTTTGTAACCACAATGCTCCATGAACTTTTCATCACAATGCTCCGTGACCCTTGTCATCACAATGCTCCATGCCTTTGTCAGAACAATGCTCCATGACCCTTGTCATCACAATGTGCCATGTGCTTTTCATCACAATGATCCACAACCTTGTCATCGCTATGCTCCATAAACCTTGTAATCACAATGCTCCATGCACTTCTCATCAAAATGCTCTCTCACCAGAGATATCACAATGTTCCAACACTAGTCATCACAATCCTCTCTCACCCCTGTTATCACAATGTTCCATGACCCCTGTCATCACAATGCTACATCCGCTTATCAGCACAATATTCCATGACCCCTGACATCACAATGTTCCATAACCCCTGTCATCAAAGTGCTCCATGACCCTTTTCATCCCAAAGCTCCATGACCCCTGGCATCACAATGTTCTATAAAACCTGTCATCTAAGTGTTCCATTACACTTTTCATCAAATTGCTGCATGACCCTGTCATCAAAATGCTCCCTGCCCTTCTCATCACAATGCACCACACCCTTGTCATCAAAATGCTCCATGGCCTTTGTCATCACAAAGATCCATGACCCTTGGCATCACAATGCTCCATGTCATTGTCATCACAAAGCTCCATGACCCTTGGCATCACATTGATCCATGTCATTGTCATCACAAATCTCCATGACCCTTGGCATCACATTGCTCCATGTCATTGTCATCACAATGCTCCATGAACCCTCTCATCACATTGCCCATGCACTTGTCATTACAATCCTCCATGACTCATGTATCACAGTGTACCGTGCCCTTATCATCACAATGCTCCTTGCCCGGGCCTCCCTGGTGGCGCAGTGGTTGAGAGTCCGCCTGCCGATGCAGGGGATGTGGGTTCGTGCCCCGGTCTGGGAGGATCCCATATGCCGCGGAGCGGCTGGGCCCGTGAGCCATGGCCGCTGGGCCTGCGCATCCGGAGCCTGTGCTCCGCGGCAGGGGAGGCCACAGCAGTGAGAGGCCCGCATACCGCAAAAAAAAACAAAAAAACAATGCTCCTTGCCCACACTCATCACAATAATCCATGAAACATTTCAGACCAATGCTCAATCCCCTTCTCATCACAAAGTTCCATAACCTCTGTCATAACAATGCTCAATGTCCCCTGCCATCACAATGTTCCACGGCCTTGTCATCACAAGGCTCCATGACCCTTGTCATCACAATGCTCCAAGACTCCTGTAATCACAATGCTCAATTCCCTTGTCATCACAAAGCTCCATGACGCATGTCATTAGAATGTTCCATGGTATTCTCCTCACAATGCTCCATGCCCTTGTCATTACAATGCTCCAAGACCACTGTAATCACAATACTCCATGCCCCTTTTCATCAGAATGCACCATAAGAATTGTCATCACAAGTTTACATGGTCCTCTAATCAAAAAGCTCCAGGACTTTTTCGTCACCATGCTCCATTCCCTTGTCATCACAATGCTCCATGACCCCTGTCATCACAATAATCAATGAATATTTTCAGCCCAATTGTCCATGACCTTCTCAACACAATGCTCCATGACCAATATCATCACAATGCTGAATGACCGCTGTCATCACAACACTCCATGACACCTGACAACACAATGATCCGGGACTCCTGTCATCACAATGCTCCAAGACCCATGTAATCACAATGCTCCATGACCCCTGTCATCACAATGCACCATGCCCTTGTCATCACAACGCTCCATGAACCCTCTCATCACAATGCTCCTTGACTCCAGTAATCACAATGCTTCATAACATTTGTCATCACAATGGTCCATGCTCGCGTCATCACAAGACTCTGTGACCTTTGTAAACACAATGCTCCATGAACTTTTCATCACAGTGCTCCGTGACCCTTGTCATCACAATGCTCCATGCCTTTGTCAGAAAAATTTTCCATGACGCTTGTCATCACAATGTACCACGTGCTTTTCATCACAACGGTCCACAAATTTGTCATGGCAATGCTCCATAAACCTTGTAATCACAATGCTTCATGCCCTTCTCATCACAATGCTCCATTACCCCTGTCATAACAGTGCTCCATGACCCCTGCAATCACAATGTTCCACGGCCTTGTCATCACAATGCTCCATGACACTTGTCATCACAATGCTCCAAGACCCCTGTAATCACAATGCTCCATGCCCCTGTCATCACAATACTCCATGAACATTTTCAGCCCAATGCTCCATGACACTTGTCATCACAATGATCCATGCCCTTGTCATCCCAATGCTCCATGACCCCTGTATTCACAATGCTCCGTGACGCCTGTCATCACAGTGCTCCATGACACCTGTCATCACAATCCTCCATGCCTATGTCAGCAAAATGCTACATGACCTTGTCATTACAATGCTCTATGCGCTTGTCATCACAATTCTCCATTACCATTGTCATCACAATCCTCCATGAACTTTGGGATCACATTGCTTCATGTCCTTGTCATCACAATGCTCCATGCTCCTTGAAATCAAAATGATCCATGACCTCTGTCATCACAATGCTCCAAACCATTTTGATCACAATGTTCCATAACACTTGTCAACACAACGCTCCATGATGCCTATCATCACAATACTCCATGCCTTTTTCATCACAATGCTCCATGACCTTTGTCATCACAATTCTCAATACACTTGTCATCACAATGCTCCCTGACACTTGTCGCCAGAATGCTCCTTGAAGCCTGTCACGAAAAGGCTCCATGCCTTTTTCATCACAATGCCCCATGCCGTTTTCATCACAATGTTCCATGCCATTGTCATCAAAATACTCCACAAGCTTGTCATCAGAATGCTCCATGACGCTTGTCATCACAATGCTCCATGCACTTGTCAGCACAATGCTCCATGACCCCTGTCATCACAATGCTCCGTGACTCCAGTCATCACAATGCTTCATGACCTTTGTCATCACAATGGTCCATGCTCTCGTCATCAACAGTCTCTGTGACCTTTTTAACCACAATGCTCCATGAACTTTTCATCACAATGCTCTTTGACCCTTGTCATCACAATGCTCTATGCCTTTCTCACCACAATGCTCCATGACCCTTGTCATCATAATGCTCCATGTACTTGTCATCACAGTGCTCCACAATCTTGTCATCACAATGCTCCATAAACATTGTCATCACAATGCTCCATGCACTTCTCATCAATATGCTCTCTCACCACTGATATCACAATGATACATCACTATTCGTCACAATACTCCATCACCCCTGTCATCACAATTTTCCATGACTCCTGTCATCACAGTGCTACATGCACTAATCATCACAATGTTCGATGACCCCTGACATCACAATGTTACATAACCCCTGTCATCAAAATGCTCCATGACCCTTTTCATCAAAATGCTCCATGACCCCTGACATCACAATGTTCCATAAACACTGTCATCAAAATGTTCCATGACACTTTTCATCAAATTGCTCCATGACACTGTGATCACAATGCTCCTTGCCCTTCTAATCACAATGCACAACAACATTGTCATCAAAATGCTCCCTGACACTTGTTGTCTGTATGCTCCTTGAACCCTGTCATGACGAGGCTCCATGCCTCTTTCATCACAATGATCCATGCCCTTTTCTTCACAGTGCTCCAAGACCCCTCTAATCACAATGCTCCATGCCCTTGTCATCACAAAGCTCAATGACGCATGTCATCAGCATGCTCCTTGTCCTTCTCCTCAAAATGCTCCATGCCCTTGTCCTCACAAAGTTCCAAGACCCCTGTATTCACAATGCTCCATGCCCCTTTTCATCAGTATGCTCCATGAGACTTGTCATCACAAGGCTCCATGGTTTTCTCATCACAATGCTCCAGGACATTGTCATCACAATGCTTCACGACCTTGTCATGAAAATTCTCAATGGCCCTTGTCATCATAATGCTCCAAGCCCTAGTCATCACAATGCTCCTTTATATTTGTCATCACAATCCTCCATTACATTTGGCATCAAAATGCTCCATGCCATTGTCATCGCAATGGACCATGACATATATCATCCCAATGCTCGCTGACACCTGTCTACACAATACTCCATGACATTCTCATCACAATGCTGCATGCCCTTGTCATCGCAGTCGACCAAGACATAGGTCATCACAATGCTCCTTGACACCTGTCTTCACAATAATCCATGACCTTCACATCACAATGCTGCATGCCCTTGTCATCACAATGCACCATGCCCACTGTCATCACAATAATCTATGAAACTTTTCAGTCCAATGCTCCATGCACCTGTCATCACAATGCTCAATGTCCTTGTCATCACAATGCTCCATGACCCCTGTCATCACAATGCTCCGTGACTCCAGTCATCACAATGCTTCATAACGTTTGTCATCACAATGCTCCCTGCCCCAGTCATCACAAGGCTCTGTGACCATTGTAACCACAATGCTCCATGAAATTTTCATCACAATGCTCCATGACACTTATCATCACAATGTTCCTTGCCTTTGTCCGAACAATGCTCCATGACCCTTGTCATCCCATTGTGCTACACACTTTTCTTTACAAAGGTTCACAAACTTGTCATTGCTATGCTCCATAAACCTTGTAATCACAGTGATCCATGCACTTCTCAACAAAATGCTCTCTCACCAGAGATATCACAATGTTCCATCCCTAGTCATCACCATACTCCCTCATCCCTGTAATCACAATGTTCCATGACCCCTGTCATCTCAATGCTACATCCACTTATCATCACAATGTTCCATGACACCTGACATCACAATGTTCCACCACCCCTGTCATCAAAATGCTCCATGACCCTTTTCAACCCAAAGCTCCATGACCAATGACATCACAATATTCTATAACCCCTCTCATCAAAATAATCCATTACACTATTCCTCAAATTGCTGCATGACACTGTCATCAAAATGATCCCTGCCTTTCTCATCACAATGCACCACGCCCTTGTCAACAAAAGGCTCCATGACCTTTGTCTTCACAAAGATCCATGATCCTTGACATCACTATGCTCCATGTCATTGTCATCACAATGCTCCATGAACCCTCTCATCACATTGCTCAATGCCATTGTCATCAGAAAGCTCCATGACACTTGTCATCACAATGCTCGATGCCCTTCTCATCACAATGCTCCATGCCGTTGTTTTTACATTCCTCCATGACCCATGTAACAGTGTTCCGTGGCCATGTCATGACAATGCTTCATGCCCACTCTCATCACAATAATCCATGAAATATTTCAGACCAATATTCAGTGCTCTTCTCATCACAATGCTCCATTACCTCTGTCATAACAATGCTCCATGACGCCTGCCATCACAATTTTCCACGGCCTTGTCATCACAAGGCTCCATGACCCTTGTCATCACAATGCTCCTAGACCCCTGTAATCACAATTCTCCATGCCCTTGTCATCACAAAACTCCATGTCGTATGTCATCAGAATATTCCATGTCTTTCTCATCACAATGCTAAATGCACACTTCTTCACAATGCTCTAAGATCCCTGTAATCACAATGCTTCATGCCCTTTTTCATCAGTATGCTCCATGAGACTTGTCATCACAAGGCTCCATGGTCTTCTCATCACAATGCTCCATGCCCTTGTCATCACACTGCCCCATGACCCGTCATCACAATGCTCCGTGACTCCATTCATCACAATGCTGCATGACCTTTGTCATCAAAATGGTCCATTACCGAGTCATCAAAAGTCTCTCTGATATTTTTTACCAAAATGTTCCATGAAATTTTCATCACAGTGCTCCATGCCTTTGTCAGAACAATGCTCCATGACCCTTGTCATCACAATGTGCCACGTGCTTTTCATCACAACGGTCCACAACCTTGTCATCGATATGCTCCATAAACCTTATAATCCCAATGCTCCATGCACTTCTCATCAAAATGCTCTCTCACATGAGATATCATAATGTTCCATCACTAGTCATCACATTACACCCTCACCCCTGTAATCACAATGTTCCATGACCCCTGTCATCACAATGCTACCTCCCCTTATCATCACAATGTTCCATGAACCCTGGCATCACAATGTTCCACAACCCCTGTCATCAAAATGCTCCATGACCCTTTTCATCCCAAAGCTCCATGACCCCTGACATCACAATGTTCTATAACCCATGTCATCAAATTGTTCCATTACAATTTTCATCAAATTGCTGCATAACCCTGTCCTCAAACTGCTCCCTGCCCTTCTCATCACAATGCACCACACCCTTGTCATCAAAATGCTCCATGACATTTGTCATCACAAAGCTCCATGACCCTTGACATCACAATGCTCCATGTCATTGTCATCACAATGCTCCATGAACACTCTCATCACATTGCTCCATGCCCTTGTCATCACAAAGCTCCATGACACTTGTCATCACTGTGCTCGATGCCCTTCTCATCACAATGCTCCATGCCCTTGTCATTACAATCCTCCATGACCAATGTATCACAGCGTTCCGTGCTCTTGTCATCACAATGCTCCATGCGCACTCTCATCACAATAATCCATGAAATATTTCACAACAATGCTTCCTGCCCTTCTCATCACAATGCTCCATTACACCTGTCATAACAATGTTTCATGACCCCTGCCATCACAATGTTCCACGGCCTTGTCATTCACAAGGCTCCATGACACTTGTCATCACAATGTTCCAAGAACCCTGTAATCACAATGCTCCATGCCCTTGTCATCAGAAAGCCCCATGATGCATGTCATCAGAATGTTCCATGGACTTCTCATCACAATGCTCCATGCCCTTGTCATCACAATGCTCCAAGACCCTTGTTATCAAAATGCTCGATGCCCCTTTTCATCTCAAAGCTCCATGAATCCTATCATCACAATGCACCATGCCCATCATCATAATGCTTCAGGCTATTGTCATCACAATGAAATCAAAATGCTCCATGACCTCTGTCATCACAATGCTCCAAACCGTTGTGATCACAAGATTCCATAACACTTATCATCACAACACCCCATGATGCTCATAATCACAGTTATCCATGGTCTTCTCATCACTATGCTCCATAACCTTTGTCATCACAATGCTCAGTACACTGGTCATCACAATGCTCCCTGACACTTGTCGTCAGTATGCTCCTTGAACCCTGTCATGACAAGGCTCCATGCCTTCTTCATCACAATGATCCATGCCCATTTCATCACAGTGCTCCAAGACACCTGTAATCACAATGTTCCATGCACTTGTCATCACAGTGCTCCATGACGCATTCATCAGAATGCTCCATGTCCTTCTCTTCACAATGCTCCATGCCCTTGTCATAACAATGCTCCAAGACCACTGTAATCACAATGCTCCATGCCCCTTTTCATCAGAATACTCCATGAGAGTTTTCATCACATGTCTCCATGGTCTTCTCATCACAATGCTCCAGGACCTTGTCATCACCATGCTCCATTTGCTTGTCATCACAATGTTCCATGACCCCTGTCATCAGAGTACTCCATGAACATTTTCAGCCCAATTCTCCATGACACTCTCATCACAATGCTCCATGACCAATATCATCACAATGCTCCATGACCACTGTCATCACAACACTCCATTACCCCTGACAACACAGTGAGCCGGGACTCTTGTCATCACAATGCTCCATGACCCCTGTCATCACAATACTCCATAAACATTTTCAGCCCAATCTTCCATGACACTTGTCATCACAATGATCCATGCCCTTTTCATCCCAATGCTCCATGACCCCTGTATTCACAATGCTCTGTGACGCATGTCATCACAGTGCTCCATGACACCTGTCATCACAATTCTCCATGCCTTTGTCAGCAAAATGCTACATGAACTTGTCATTACAATGTTCTATGAGCTTGTCATAAAAATACTCCTTTACCATGGTCATCACAATCCTCCATGAAACTTGGTATCACATTGTTTCTTGCCCTTGCCATCACAATGCTCCATGATTCTTGAAATCAACATGATCCATGACCTGTGTCATCACAATGCTCCAAACACTTGTGATCACAATGTTCCATAACACTTGTCATCACGAAGCTCCATGATGCCTGTCATCACAATACTCCATGCCCTTTTCATCACAATGCTCCATGACCTTTGTCATCACAATTCTCAATACACTTGTCATCACAATGCTCCCTGACACTTGTCTTCAGAATGCTCCATGAACCCTGTCACGAAAAGGCTCCATGCCTTTTTCCTCACGATGCCCCATGCAGTTTTCATCACAATGATCCATGCCATTGTCATCAAAATACTCCACAAGCTTGTCATCAAAATGCTCCATGACCCTTGTCATCACAATTCTCCATGCACTTGTCAGCACAATGCTCCCTGACCCTTGTCATCACAATGCTCCAAGCCATTGTCCTCACACTGTTCCATTACCTTTGTCATCAGAATCCTCCATGACACTTGCATCACAATGCTCCATGCCATTGTCATCACAATGGGCCATTACATATGTCATCACAATGCTCCCTGACACCTGTCTCCACAATACTGTATGACCTGGTCTTCACAATGCTCCATGCCCTTGATATCACAAAGCTCCATGACCCCTGTCAAAACAATGTTCCGTGACTCCAGTCATCACAATGCTTCATGACCTTTGTCATCACAATGGTCCATGCCCTCATCATCAACAGTCTCTGTGACCTTTTTAACCACAATGCTCCATGAACTTTTCATCACAATGCTCTTTGACCGTTGTCATCACAATACTCTATGCCTTTCTCAGTACAATGCTCCATGACCATTGTCATTACAATGCTCCATTCGCTTGACAGCACAATGCTCCTTGACACATGTCATCACAATTTGCCATGGCTTGTCATCACAGTGCTCCACAATCTTGTCATCACAATGCTCCATAAACCTTGTCATCACAATGCTACATGCACTTATCATCACAATGTTCGATGACCCCTGACATCACAATGTTCCATAACCCCTGTCACCAAAATGCTCCATGACCCTTTTCATCAAAATGTTCCATGTCCCCTGACATCACAATGCTCCATGACCCCTGTCATCACACTGCTCCATGCTCCTTGAAATCACAATGATCCATGACCTCTGTGTTCAAAATGCTCCAAACCCATGTGATCACAATGTTCCATAACCCTTGCCATCACAACGCTCCATGATGCCTGTCATCACAATGCTCCATGCCCTTTTCATCACAATGCTCCATGCCATTGTCATCACAATACTCCACAAGCTTGTCATCTGAATGCTCCATGACACTTGTCATCACAATGCTCCATGAGCACTGTCATCACAATGCTCCATACCACGTGTCATTACAGTGCTCCATGACGCTCGCCATTCACAATTATCCGTGGTCTTCTCATCACAATGCTCCACACGCTTGTCATCAAAATGCTCCATGACTCTTGTCATCACCATGTTCCATGGCCACTGTCATCACAATTATCCACACCCCTTGTCATTATAGCGCTCCATGACGCTCATCCTCAAAATTATCCATGGTCTTCTCAACACAATGCTCCATGGTCTTGCCATCACAATGCTCCATGCCCTGGTCGTCACAATGCTCCACACTCCCTGTCATCACAATTCTCCACGTTCTTGGCAACACTATGTTCCATGACACTTTCCATCACAGTGTTAAATGCTTTGTCATCACAATACTCAACAAGCTTGTCATCACAATACTCCATGACCCTTGTCATCACAATGATCCATGACCCCTGTCATCACAATGCTCCATGAGACGTATCATCACAATGCTCCATGCCCCTTGTCATTACAGTGTTCCATGATGCTCGTCACCAGAATTATCCATGGTCTTCTCATCACAGTGCTCCACGGTCTTGCCATCACAATGCTCCATGCCCTGGTCATCACAATTCTCCACGTCCTTGTCATCACAATGCTCCATGACAGTTCTCATCACAATGTTACATGCTCTTGTCATCACAATTCTCCATGCACTTGTCATCGCAATGCCCCCTGACCCCTGTCATAGCAAGCCGCATGCCTTTGTCATCACAATGCTTCACGATATTTTCATCAAAATTCTCAATGGCCGTTGTCATCACAATGCTCCATGCCCTTGTCATCACAATGCTCCATGACCCTTGTCATCACAATGCTCCAAGCCTTTGTCATCACAATGCTCCAAGCCTTTGTCATCACAATTCTCCATTACCTTTCTCATCAGAATCCTCCATGACACTTGGAATCACAATGTTCCATGCCATTGTCATCACAATGGTACATGAAATATGCCATTACAATGCTCCCTGACACCTGTCTTCACCATACTCCATGACCTTGTCATCACAATGCTCCATGCCCCTGTCATCACAATGTGCCATGCCCACTGTCAACACAATTATCCATGAAACTTGTCAGACCAAAGCTCCATGCCCCTGTCATCACAATGCTACATGACCCCAGTCATCACAATGCTCCGTGTGTCCCGTCATCACAAGGCTTCATGACCTGTGTCATCACAATGGTCAATGCCCTCATCATCACAATGCTCTGTGAAATTTGTCACCACAATGCTCCATGACCTTTTCATCACAGTGCAGATACGTCCATGAGTGCAAGTGCCCTATGCTCTGTAGCTCATCTTTTAGATGTTTTAGCAAACACAATACACTTCTCCATAGTAGCCGTTGGCAAATTACAATTCCACTATCAGCCTCACAGGGCTCCCTTTTCTCCTCGCCCTGTCCTGCATTTCTGGTGTTTACACTTTATGTGGATGGCCCTTCTGACTGATGTGAAGTGATACATTTTGTAGTATTGATTTCCAGTGCCTACCTGTTTGGTTGGATAAAAAGTGTGTATGGCCTTTACTTGAATATATTCGGAAAAAATTGCATACGCCCTTTTGGGCCAACTGCATCATTGGCGATGTTCAGCCCCTTTTCTTGTGTTTTAATGGGGAGTCCTTTCTACCTCTTCAAATCTGTTTCCTGCCACTCTCCCTTGCTTACAACTCCTTTTCTGTGACTTACCTCAAGACATTTTTCGACGATAGATATTTTCAACTCTGCAGATTCATGAATTTTAGTGCCCCTGAGTTCCATTTTTCAACTTGTGTTTTTGGAAACTGGACACAAAACAGCGGGATTTCCTCTAGCCCTATTCTGTTTCCGTGGGCAATTCTAGCCTTTGATGAATTTGTCTTCCAGATTGGAAATTAGAGTGGCATGTTCCTGTCCGAACAACTAAGACTTGTCTCTAAATTTTTCTCATCCTTCCGCTTCATCCTCTGGACAAATTCCAAACTGTGTGCAACAGGATGTTGACGGTGCTGATATCCCCAAGTGAGGAGATTGTTAGGAAAGATGCTGGAGGGGTGAACCCGAGCACCAGACAATGAGGAGATGAGGTGCCTTTTCCAAACTCTTTCTGAACAAATGGTGTACCATCCTCTAGGTGTGACAGGCATGTTTTAGCTGTAGGAAGGGTCCCGTGCATGGAAGGAGAACACCAGGGATTTTTCCAAATCAGTGCCTCCCTGTACCCCAAACTGGGGAATTTTTAAACTACGGCTACACGTATGTCCATTAAGCGCCTTGGGAAATAGGCAGAGCCCAAACTTTAGATGATTGAAATCTTCAGGGTCAGAAGCGTTCACCATCGGCCTTGCTTAGGTTACATTTTATCTGTCTTCGATAGACGATGTCAATAAAAATATCTATTCTTTTTCAGATTATTTCCACTTATAGGTTATTGCAAAATATTCAGTGTAGTTCCCTGTGCTATACAGTAGTTCCTTGTTGATGATCTATTTTATACATAGCAGTGTGTATGTGTTAATCCCACACTGTTAATTTATCCCTTCTCCTACCTTTCCCCTTTGGTAATAATAAATTATAAGATTTTATACTTCTCAGAAATGGGGGAGCTGAAAGAGAGGTATCCTTTTCAATGGAAAAGCATTCAAAACAAGATTGAAGCTTCAGCCAAGAGTATTCGATGTACATCCATGGAAATAAATCACTTCATTTCTCTAATGTTGACCTGACAAATAAGACAGACGTCTTCACTGAACTTGCTTATAGTAAAGTGATGGAAATATCAAAGGTAAGTCTTAGAAACATCTTATTTTACCCGAGCATTATACACTGCTCTATGTTAACTACAGTTTGGCTCACACATCTGTTCATTGAAGTTACAATGTTCTCAAATTCTGTTACTGATCCTCCAGAGTGGACCCCAACAGAAGTCCCCGTGCCCAGTGTCATTGGAGCCAACAGATCAAGACTGAGTTTGGTTCAGAAGCAAAGGAAACATTATTTTGAAAACAGAATGGAGAGGTGAGAGCGTGCACTCCCCCACGGGCTGTGGGCTGGGATGCTGTGTAGGGATCCCAGGAGCGTCACTGGGAGGGAGGGGATGGAGGTCTCGACGGCCGGGTTGGCTGAAGCTCAGGCTCTATTCCGTGGAGTCTGCATGGGACCCCGCTAGCTGAGGTGTGGACCTAGCCATTCTGCACTACGAAATCGGGTCTGAAGTGCCGGGTGTGGGACCTCTGCATGCGGAACCCTAGGAGCACGTGAAATTAGACAAAGCACAAAGGAAAAACATGTTAGACTTTATTTTATTGCCCAGAATATCTTTTTATTTCCCAGGAATTTTTAATGAACGTTGCCAGAGACGAACACCTCCTCTGCTTTTTGTTCTGTTCCTCATTCTTGGGGTGTTGAGGGTGCAGACCCCTCTTTTGTAACTGCTTCATGCTGTGGTGGGAGCCCTGATACTTCGGGGGAGGGGCAAAACGTCTCCCCACCAGCCTCCAGGTGAGGTTGATTGTCGCAAGGCCTCCTACCTCACTTCTCGTCCGCCTGAGCACCAGCATTGGAAGTGTTATAGATTCTAATGACCTTTAAGTGTCCAGGAGAGAGATGTGCAGAGATGCTGAGGTGGCAGGTTTCACCCCACCCCACATTTGTTCGGTGACCTTAGGCTGACGGTTTTTGCCAGCCTAGATGCTCTGACCAGTAGTCTGTGCTTTCTTTAATTAGGTCCCTGAATTAATGTACAAACAGCACCATGTGTCAGAACCGTGCCCGCGCAACTCCCAGACAGTCCAGGGTCAGTGGTGATCCAGGACCGTGACGTCCACTGAGTCAACGGCCTTTAGAAGTAGCCAGCAGTCCAGCCGGTCATATTGGCCACCATCACCGCGGTGTCTGTAGGGTTTTCTATGGTGAAAGCGTGATATACTTTTCCCCCGCCAAGCTTATTAGCTCCCCTCTGGGTGCAGTAAGTCCTGCAAGCAGTAGTCTGCTCTTTCGGGGCACAGTCTTGTTGTTTTCTGAGAGAAACTCCAGGTCAAGTGATGGTCACATGAGTCATCTTGGGGGCCCGTTGCCCCCATTTGTCTCTCTGGAGGTTGGAGTTGGAGGGCCTCCTCACTCGAGGTCAGTGTGTCCACAGAGCGACCCCTGCAACTTCAGGGCATGATGGGTGGTTAGGATCACGACATGGGGTCCTTTTCCCTTAGGAGGGGGCTGGTCTTGTGGGCTGCTGATTTCTAGCTTTTTAGATACCCCAGTATCCTGGCCTGATGAGTCGGTGGGCAAAACCCTTGGTGACCATAGTTTATCATACCTGAAGGGCATTCTTGTGTTGCTCCATTTCAAGTGGTCCCAGTTTTTGCACTAAGGCTCCAAGGGCAATTAACCTTTGACCGGTTATGTAAAGGTCAAAGGGTTTAGCTAAATTAGCGAGTTCCTGGGCAAGGGTCTGAATTGACTGCTCTTTCCATTCTTGAAAGGCTGCTTCTGGATTCTATTCAAAAGGATCATCATCTTTTCGTGTCAGTGTTTCATGTAGAGGCCCAGCTATTAGACTGTAGTTAGGGATCCAGATGCAGAAAACCTTGGCCTCCCCAGGAACCCCTAAGCTGTCTTCTAGTTTTAGAAGAGGTAAGGCTGCAAGTGGCTTCTTCCCTATCCTGGGATGCGTTTCTCTGAATATCTGTGAGAATGAAGCCCAGGCATGTCACCTGAGCCTGGGATATTTGAGCCTTTTTCTTGGACACCTTCTATCCTTTCTTGGCTAGGTAGTTCCGAGGCGTCTTTAGTAGGCCTGGCGATCAGAATGTCATCTGCATATTGAAGGAGGGTTCCCTTTTACAGAGGTAGAACTTTTAGGTCTTTAGAGGACATTTCCCCAATGATGGTGTGGGGATTTTTGAACCATTGGGGCAGGACGGCCCAGCATTATTGCTTGTGTTGCATGTTGTGTCCTGCCACTCACAAGCCAAAAATTCTTGTGACTCTGAGCTGAATGGAATACAGAAGAAGGCATCATTGAAGTCTAATACAGAATGCCATGGCCTGGTGGATGGTAGAATGAGCAGCAGGGTGTAGGAAATAGGAGCTACTGGATGTATATCCTCGGTGGCTTCACTGACTGACCTGATATCCTTTACCAGGTCTCCAGCAGCCCATGGGGCTCTCGTGGTCAGGCCAATCCCAGGATATGGAGCTCACCTGGGCTGCATCCCGCACCCCACAGCCCACGGGGCTCTCGTGGTCAAGTCCTTCCCAGGGTATGGAGCTCACCTGTGCAGCTAACCAGCACCCCATGGGGCTCTCATAGTCAGGCCCTTCCCAGGATACGGAACTCCCCTGGGCAGGTACCCCAGCAGGGCTGGACACCCAGGAACTGTGCACATAGCCCACCTTGCAGAGAACCCCCAGCTCACCTGTCGCTCACAGCTGACACAGAACACCTCAGAGCAGGACTTGAACTAACAAACAGCAGCTCTGACAGGTCTGTGACCCTGGCTATCACTCTGTGCAGCCTCTCTCTGCCTGGTCTTCCAGACACTTCCACTGCAGCCAGGGAACCAGGCCTCTGTCTCCACCCACCATCACTCCTCTCCCTGACTCCTGGGTTCCTCTCATTAGGATACGGTCTTCTTGAAGTTGTTTTCCACTCATGGTCCAGATAAAATGATAAGAAAACAAGCCGCAGCTGCAGCCCCTTGTCTAGCCTGACTCTCAAGATCCCACACCTCTTCCTTGGGCCTGGCCCGTTTAACAAGTTTCATTTTCTGCAACTGTGAGCCCCTGAGGGGTGAGGATTGGCTGATTTGGGCAGCCTGACACTGCCTGCCAGCCCTCCCCAGGTGTGCCTGTGTTGAGGTCAATATAAACACCTCTCCAGTCAGCAAGAGCCCCTGTAGCTGTGCCTGACACCATATTCTCTGCCCCGTCAGCAGTGTCGGGGCTGGGGTGGTGGTACGGAGGGAGAGGCCGTGGCTTTGTGGGTGGCCCAGTGTGAGTGGGGATCTGCTGGTCTTTCTGCAGGAGTTGCCAGGCTGCCACCTGCTAAAGAAGAGGATGTGTCATCCATACCTGCCGCTGGAATTTCTCCCCAGTCAGAGGTGAGGAAGTAAAAAAGCAGTGGGGGCCATGGCAGGAGGGGTATCTCAGGCAGGGAAATGGAAAGATTCCAGAAGAGCATCTGGGGCCAGGACCATCCTGACTGGCCTGCAGGCACCAAGTCGGCCTGCGTGCTCTCGTTAGTGTGGCTCCACAGCCCTTCCTCTAGGCTTGCAAGTGCTTGTACATATTCAGGTGTTTTACCTGGAAAGGGTGGGAAGAGTTCAGCTGCAGCAGGACTGGGGCTCAGCTCACATTTACTCACAGACGCCTCGACACAGTCCCCCAGCTTTGCAATGAGGATGCTCCTTGTCGGGGGGAGCACTGCTGAGTGCATGGGAGACGATTTCCCACCTCTGACCAACTTAAGAATTTTTTACCACTGGAGCAAGTGCCCTGATACGATTTTCCTCTGTATAACTGATGGGTTCTGTTTTTTGTTTTTTGTTTTTTTCTTTTTTTCTTTTTGGTTCAAGGTAGATTTTATTTATTCCTCCTTTTTTTAATTTGGAGATATAAACATGGAAATAATGCATTAATATAAAGACATCTATGTGAAGGGAAAAACTTTTTTTCTGTTTTATTTGATTAAATGTTATTTATTTATTTTAAATTTTTTAAAATTTATTTATTTCTTTTATACAGCAGGTTCTTATTGGATATCTATTTTATACATATAAGTGTGCACATGTGAATCCTAGTCTCCCAATTCATCCCACCACCACCCTCACATGGTGTTCCCCCCTTGGTGTCCATATGTTTGTTCTCTACATCTGTGTCTCTATCTCTGCCCTGCAAACTGGTTCATCTGTACCATTTTTCTAGGTTCCACATATATGCATTAATATACAATATTTGTTTTTCTCTTTCTGACTTACTTCACTCTGTATGACAGTCTCTAGATCCATCAAGGTCTCTACAAATGACCCAATTTCATTCCTATGTATGGCTGAATAATATTCCATTGTATATATGTGCCAGATCTTCTTTATCCATTCATCTGTTGATGGACACTTAGGTTGCTTCCATGTCCTGGCTATTGCAAATAGAGCTGCAATGAACATTTTTGTACATAACTCTTTTTGAATTATGGTTTTCACAAGGCAAATGTCCAGTAGTTGGATTGTTGTGTCCTATGAAACTTCTATTGTTATTTATTTAAAGGAACCTCCGTACTGTTCTCCCTAGTGCCCATATCAATTTACATTCCCACCCACAGTGCAAGTGTGTTCCCTTTTCTCCAATAAAGGCCTCTCCAGCATTTATTGTTTTGTAGATTTTTTTGATGATTGCCACTCTGACTGCTGTGAGGTGATACCTCACGGTAGTTTTGATTTGCATTTCTCTAATGATTAGTGATGTTCAGCATTCTTTCATGTGTTTCTTGGTAATCTGTATATCTTCTTTGGATAAATGTCTATTTAGGTCTTCTGCCCGTTTTTGGATTGGGTTGTTTGTTTTTGTGATATTGAGCTACATGCGGTACTTGTAAAGTTTGGAGATTAATCCTTTGTCAATTGCTTCATTTGAAAATATTTTCTCCCATTCTGAGGGTTGTTTTTGCATCTTGTTTATGTTTTCCTGTACTGTGTAAAAGCTTTTAAGTTTCATTAGGTCCCATTTGTTGATTTCTGTTTTTATTTCCATTTCTCTAAGTGGTGGGTCAAAAAGGATCTTGCTGTGATTTATGTCATAGAGTGTTCTGCCTATGGTTTCCTCTAAGTGTTTTATAGTGTCTGGTCTTATATTTAGATCTCTAATCAATTTAGAGTTTATTTTTGTGTATGGTGTTATGGAGTGTTCTAATTTCATTCTTTTATGTGTAGGGGTCCAGTTTTCCCAGCACCAATTACTGAAGAGACTGTCTTTTCTCCATTGTATATCCTTAGCTCCTTTGTCATAGATGAGATAGCCATAGGTATGTAGGTTTATCTCTGGGCTTTCTGTCCTGTTCCATTGATCTGTGTTTATGCCAATCTACATACACTTGATTCCATTATGGAGACATATAAATACATAGGTTTCAAGGTTATTACCAGTCAGATATATTCCTCTTCAGTGAATAGGGTGTTTTGTGTCCAGTTCATTGAGAAAGGAGTAGGTCTTGTCTATTACATATTTGGTATATGGAATGCGATCTGTGCTAATTTCAAACTCTGCTTTTACACATCACCCCACGTCACCTTTCCCCTTAAGGAGGCATAAGTGTGTTTTCTAAATGTGTAACTCTGTTCTCTTTTGAAATTCAGTTCATGTGTAGCCATGTTTACATTCCCTCTATAAGTGATATATTACAATAAGTTTCTTTTACTTTGTGGCTCATTTCACTTAGCATCATCATACCTAAAGCCACTCATTAAGCTGCTATTGGCCTTATGACATTGATTTTATGTCTGAGTGACATTCCATTGTATATAAGTACCACAACATCTATATCCATTTTTTTTTCCTTTCCTGGGATATTTAAAGTGTACTGAAGTCGAGGTTCTTGTAAACAGAGCAGCCCTAAAGTTTGGGCTGGCTGTGTGTTGTGGATTTTTAGTTTTCCCAAAATACACGCCCATGAGTGGAAGTGTGCTATGTTCTGTAGCTCTGTTTTAGAAAACAACATACAGTTCTCCAGAGAGGCTGTTGGCAATTTACATCCTGTCCATCGGCGTAACCAGGCTCCCTTTTCTCCATGGCCTGTCCTGCATTTGTGGTTTTTACAATATTTGTGGATGGCCCTTTTGACTGGATGTAAGGGACACTTCTATGTAGTGTGGATTTGCAATTTCTGATGGCTTGCTTGGCCAAAAAGGGCATATGCATTTTTTCCCGAATATATTCAAGAAAATACACATAGTCCCTTTTCAGCCAAGGGCAACATTGTCGAAATTCTGTCGCTTTTCATGTGCTTTAAAGACGACTCCAATCTACCTCTTGAAATCTGTTTCCTTCAATTCTGCCTTGCATTCAAATCCTCTTCAGTGCCTTTCCTCAATATATTTCTGGATGATAGTTGTCCTTTATAACTCTGCAAGTTTGTGAATTGCTGTGCCCCTGATTTCCATTTTTCAACTCGCCTCTTTGTGAGCTGGCTGCAATACCGCAGGATGGCTTTAGGCACTAGTCTGGTTCCAGGGCTTCAGGCTGAGCCTTTGGTTAATTCTTCTTCCTGATGGGAAACTAGAGTGACATGTGCCCATCCAAACACCTACAGCTAATCTCTCATTTATTCCCCCTCTTCCTGTTCATCCTCTGCACAATTTGCAAACTGTGCATATCAGGAGGGTAAAGGCGCTGACAGTCCAAGTGGGGAGATTTTGAGTAATGCAGATGGAATGGCGAAGCCGAGCACGACAAAAGGAAAAATGAGGTACCTTTTAGAAAACTTTCCCAATTACACAGTGTACCATCCACTGGGTTTCCCATGCATGTTTTAACTGTAGGAAGATTCCCTTAAACCTGGAGAGTTGGGACCACTAGAATGGGTAGCACACAGTATTGCTCTAAGTGGTGTTCTTTCGCTCACACAACCTCAGCAATCTTGTCAGCCCCAAGTGTCCAGTCTTATGTCTCATCCAGCTGTGGGTGTAAAGGTGGTCAATCCAGGTTGCATCACAGGCCCTGAACGAAATTTTTAATACTTTCTCACTGTTTCGCTGTTTTTGCATTTTGCTTTTGAAATTTATTTTTATAAGTGGGTTTAACTGAATTTCAGTGCTCTGTTCATGTCGTTATACACACACATGATTCCTTTATGGAGACATGAGAATACATATGTTTTAAAATACTGAGAGTCAGACATATTCCTTGCAATGAATAGGGGATGTTGAGTCCAGTTCATTGTGGCGGGATTAGGTGTTGTCTATTACATACTTGGTTTATGTAACGGTATCTGTGCTAATTTAAAACTGTGATTTTATGCATCACCCCACCTCACCTTTCCCATTAAGCAGGCAGAAGCTTGTTTTCTAAATTTGTGACTCCGTTGTGTTTGTAAATCTGTTCATGTGTAGCCATGTGTACATTCCCGCTATGAGTGATATCTTATGATAAGATTCGTTACTCTGGTATCTTTCCTAAATCAGTTCATGTGAGGCCATGTTTACAGGACCTTCATAAGTGATATCTTATGATAAGTTTCTTTTTCTTAGTGACTTGTTTCACTTACAATCATCGTACCTGAATCCACTTATTTTGCTGCTACTGGCCTTATGAAATTGATTTCATGGCTGAGGGATATACCATCGTACATAAGTACCACAATTTCTTGAACCATTTTTGTCTTTCCTGGGATATTTAAGGTATACCCAAGTTGTGGTTCTTGTAAGCAGTGAAGCCCTAAATTTTGTGGTGTCTCTGTCTTATTGATTTTCAGTTTTCCCAAGGTATATTTCCTAGACTGGAAGTGCCCTTGACTCTGTAGCTCTGTTGTTTACTTGTTTTAGGGAACACAATGCACTCCTCCAGAGAGGCAGTTGGCAATTTACATCCCAAAATCAGCATAACAAGGCTCCCTGGTCTCCAGGGCCTGTCTTGTCTTTCTGGTTTTTACACATTTTGCAGATATCCCTTTCGACCAGTGGGAAGTGATACTTCTTTGTTGTGCAGATTTGCATTGCCTGCTTGCTTGCTTGGCCAAAAAGGGTGTATGCGTGTTCTCCTGCATATATTCAGGAGAAAACATATACGCCCTTTTTGGGCAAGTGCATCATTGTTGAAGTTGTGCCCCTCTTCCTGTGCTTTAAAGGCGATTCCAACATACCTCTTGAAATCTGTTTCCTGCTATACTGCCTCGCTTTCAAGTCCGCCTCGTTGCCTTCCCTCAGCAGATTTTTGGGCGATAGTTGTCCTTTATTACTCTGCCAGTTTCTGAATTGCTGTGCCCCTGAGCTCCATTTATAAATTCGTTTTTTGTGAGCAGACCGCAAGTCCAAAATTTTGGTTCAGGACCTATACTGGTTCCCGTGGGTGGCTGAGACTTTGGTTAATTCTTCTTCCTCCCGGGAAATAAGAGTGACATGTGCCCATCCAAATGCCTAACAGCTACTCTTTCATTGGTTCTCCCTCTTCCCTTTCATCCACTGTCAAATTGGCAAACTGTGCGAACCAGGAGGTTAAAGCTGCAGTCTCTCCAAGCTGGAAGATTGATAGTAAAGCAGTTGGAAAGTCAAACAGGAGCACCAGGAGAGGGACTGCTCATTGAGTTTTAGAGACCTTTCGTATTCACAGTGTGTCCATTCTCTAGGTTTCCTGTACATGTTATAGCTGTAGTAATATTCCCTTTAACCGGGAGACATGGGACCCATGGAATGGGTGCCATGAATTATTGCTTTAAAGGGTCTGCATTTGCTCACCCAATCTCACCAATCCTCTCAGTCCCATGTGTCCAGCCTTTTGCGACATCCAGCTGTCATTGGAGATATGGTCATTCCAGGTTTCATCAGAGAGCCTGAAGGAATTGTAAAGTATTTCCCTGTTTTTTTTGTTTTTCAAATTCCTTTTCATAGTGGGTTTGAGCTGATTCTCGCTACCATGTTTATGCCAGTCTAGACACACTTGATTCCCATACGGAGACATATCAATACATAGGTTTTAAGATTCTTACTAGTCAGATATATTCCTCTGCGGGAAATATGGTGTTTTGAGTCCCTTTCACTGAGGAAGGGGTAGGTCTTGTCTATTCCATAGTTGGTTTTGGAACGCTACCAGTGCTTATATCAATCTCTGGTTTTATGCATCACCCCACCTCTCCTTCCCCATTAAGCAGGCATAAGAGTGTTTTCTAAATGTGAGACTCTGTTCTCTTTCCTAACTCAGTTCAAGTGTAGCCATGATTACAGGATCTTCAAAAGTGATATCTTATGATGAGTTTCTTTTTCTGTGTGACTTATTTCACTTAGAATCATCGTACATAAATCCACTCATTTTGCTGCTATTGGTCTTATGACATTGATTTCATGGCTGAGGTATATTCCATCTTACGTAAGTACCACAAATTTTTGAACAATTTTTATCTTTCCTGGGATATTTAAGGTGTACCCAAGTTGAGGTTCTTTTAAGCAGTACAGCCCTAAATTTGGGGTGGCTCTGTCTTATTGATTTTCAGTTTTCCCAAGGTATATTCCCTAGACTGCAAGTGCCCTTGGCTCTGTAGCTCTGTTGTTTACTTGTTTTAGGGAACACAATGCACTCCTCCAGAGAGGCAGTTTGCAATTTACATCCCGCCCATCAGCATAACAAGGCTCCCTGTTCTCCATGGCCTGTGTTGCCTTTCTGGTTTTTACATATTTTGTGGATGTCCCTTTTGACCTGTGGGAAGTGACACTTCTTTGTAGTGCAGATTTGCATTGCCCGGTTGCTTGCTTGGCCAAGAAGTGCGTATGCGTTTTCTCCTGCATATATTCAGGGGAAAACAGATACGCACTTCTTGGCCAACTGCATCATTGTTGAAGTTGTGCCCCTCTTCCTGTGCTTTACAGGTGATTCCAATGTACCTCTTCCAATCTGTTTCTTGCTGTTCTGCCTCGCATTCAAGTCCGCTTCGTTGCCTTCCCTCAACAGATTTTTTGATGATAGTTGTCCTTTATTACTTTGCCAGTTTGTGAATTGCTGTGCCCTTGAACTCCATTTTTCAACTCGTTTTTTTGTGAGCTGAACGCATGTGCAATATTTTGGTTCAGGACCTATACTGGTTACCGGTGGGTGGTTGCAACTTTTGTTAATTCTTCTTCCTGCCGGGAAATTAGAGTGATATATGTCCGTCCAAATGCCTAACAGCTACTCTCTCATTGGTTCTCCCTCTTCCCTTTCATCCTCTGCCAAATTGGCAACCTGTTAGAAACAGGGGGTTAAAGGGTCTGTCTCTCCAAGTTGGGAGATTGATAGTGAAGCAGTTGGAAAGTCAAACCACAGCACCAGGAGAGGGACTATTCGTTGAGTTTTAGAAACCTTTCGTATTCACAGTGTGTCCATTCTCTTGGTTTCCCATACATGTTATAGCTGTAGTAATATTCCCTTCAACCTGGAGAGTTGGGACCCATGGAATGGGTGCCATGCATTATTGCTTTAAAGTTTCTGCATTTGCTCACCCCATCTCACCAATCCTCTCAGTCCCAAGTGTCCAACCTTATGCCACATCTAGCTGTCATTGTAGACAGGGTCATTCCAGGTTTCAACAGAGTCCCTGAAGGAATTTTAAAGAATGTCCCTGTTTTACTGATTTGTTTTTCAAATTCCTATTTATAGTGGGTTTCAGCTGATTATCACTGCCATGTTTATGCCAGTCTAGACTCACTTGATTCCCTTACGGAGACATATCAATACATAGGTTTTAAGATTCTTACTAGTCAGATATATTCCTCTGAGGAAAATATGGGGTTTTGAGTCCCTTTCACTGAGGAAGGTATAGGTAGGTCTTGTATATTCCATAGTTGGTTTTTGGAACGGTTCCTGTGCTTATATCAAACTCTGGTTTTATGCATCAACCCAACTCTCCTTCCCCCTTAAGCAGGCATAAGAGTGTTTTCTAAATATGAGACTCTGTTCTCTTTCCTACCTCAGATCATGTGTAGCCATGTTTATAGGATCTTCATAAGTGATATCTTATGATAAGTTTCATTTTCTGTGTGACTTATTTCACTTAGAATCATCGTACCTGAATCCAATCATTTTGCTGCTACTGGTCTTATGACATTGATTTCATGGCTGAGGGATATTCCATCATATGTAAGTACCACAATTTTTTGAACCATTTTTATATTTCCTGGGATATTTAAGGTGTACCCAAGTTGAGGTTCTTGTAAGCAGTGCAGCCCTAAATTTGAGGGTGGCTCTGTCTTATTGATTTTCAGTTTTCCCAAGGTATATTCCCTAGACTGGAAGTGCCCTTGGCTCTGTAGCTCTGTTGTTTACTTGTTTTAGGGAACACAATGCACTCCTCCAGTGAGGCAGTTGGCAATTTATATCCCACCCATCAGCATAAAAAGGCTCCCTCTTCTCCAGGGCCTGTCTTGCCTTTCTGGTTTTTACACATTTTGTGGATGTCCCTTTTGACGGGTGGGAAGTGATACTTCTTTGTAGTGCAGATTTGCATTGCCCGCTTGCTTGCTTGGCCAAAAAGGGCGTATGCGTTTTCTACTGCATATATACAGGAGAAAATGCATACGCCCTTTTTGGCCAAGTTCATCATTGTCGAAGTTGTGCCCCTCTTCCTGTGCTTTACAGGTGATTCCAATGTACCTCTTCCAATCTGTTTCCTGCTGTTCTGCCTTGCATTCAAGTCCGCTTCGTTGCCTTCCCTCAACAGATTTTTTGATGATAGTTGTCCTTTATTACTTTGCCAGTTTGTGAATTGCTGTGCCCTTGAACTCCATTTTTCAACTCGTTTTTTTGTGAGCTGAACGCATGTGCAAAATTTTGATTCAGGACATATACTCGTTTCCGGGCGGTGGTTTCCACTTTGGTTCATTCTTCTTCCTGCCGGGAAATTAGAGTGACATATGCCCGTCCAAATGCCTAACAGCTACTCTCTCATTGGTTCTCCCTCTTCCCTTTCATCCTCTGCCAAATTGGCAACCTGTGAGTACCAGGAGGTTAAAAGGGCTGTCTCTCCAAGTTGGGAGATTGATAGTAAAGCAGTTGGAAAGTCAAACTGGAGCACCAGGAGAGGAACTATTCATTGAGTTTTAGAAAACTTTCGTATTCACAGTGTGTCCATTCTCTAGGTTTCCCGTACATGTTATAGCTGTAGTAATATTCCCTTCAACCTGTAGAGTTGGGACTCATGGAATGTGTTCCATGCATTATTGCTTTAAAGGGTCTGCATTTGCTCACCCAGTCTCACCAATCCTCTCAGTCCCAAGTGTCCAACCTTATGCCACATCAGGCTGTCATTGTAGACAGGGTCATTCCAGGTTTCATCAGAGACCCTGAAGGAATTGTAAAGAATGTCCCTGTTTTTTTGTTTTGTTTTTGAAATTCCTTTTTATAGTGGGTTTGAGCTGATTCTCGCTGCCATGTTTATGCCAGTCTAGACACACTTGTTTCCCTTACGGAGACATATCAATGCATAGGTTTTAAGATTCTTACTAGTCAGATATATTCCTCTGCGGGAAATATGGGGTTTGGAGTCCCTTTCACTGAGGAAGGTATAGGTAGGTCTTGTCTATTCCATAGTTGGTTTTTGGAATGGTACCTGTGCTTATATCAAACTCTGGTTTTATGCATCACCCCACCTCTCTTTCCCCATTAAGCAGGCATAAGAGTGTTTTCTAAATGTGAGACTGTGTTCTCTTTCCTAACTCAGTTCATGTGTTGCCATGTTTACAAGATCTTCATAAGTGATATCTTATGATAAGCTTCTTTTTCTCTGTGACTTATTTCACTTACAATCATCGTACCTGAATCCACTCATTTTGCTGCTAGTGGTCTTATGACATTGATTTCATGGCTGAGGGATATTCCATCATACGTAAATAACACAATTTTTTGAACCATTTTTATCTTTCCTGGGATACTTAAGGTGTACCCAATTTGATTTTCTTGTAAGCAGTGCAGTCCTAAATTTTGGGGTGGCTCTGTCTTATTGATTTTCAGTTTTCCCATGGTATATTCCCTAGACTGGAAGTGCCCTTGGCTCTGTAGCTCTGTTGTTTACTTGTTTTAGGGAACACAATGCACTCTTCCAGAGAGGCAGTTGGCAATTTACATCCTGCCCAACAGCATAACAAGACTCCCTGTTCTCCAGGGCCTGTCTTGCCTTTCTGAATTTTATATATTTTGTGGATGTCACTTTTGACCGGTGGGAAGTGATACTTCTTAGTAGTGCACATTTGCATTGTCTGCTTGCTTGCTGGGCCAAAAAGGGCATATGCATTTTCTCCTGAATATATTCAGGAGAAAACCCATACGCCCTTTTTGGCCAAGTGCATCATTGTCGAAGTTGTGCCCCTCTTCCTGTGCTTTAAAGTCAATTCCAACGTACCTATTGAAATCTGTTTCCTGCTATTCTGCCTCACATTCAAGTCCGCCTCGTTGCCTTCCCTCAACAGATTTTTGCATGATAGTTGTCCTTTATTACTTTGCCTGTTTGTGTATTGCTGTGCCCCTGAGCTCCATTATTTAACTCTTTTTTTGTTAGCTGAACGCATGTCCAATATTTTGGTTCAGGAACTATACTGGTTCCCGTGGGTGGCTGAGACTTTGGTTAATTCTTCTTCCTCCTGGGAAATAAGAGTGACATGTGCCCGTCCAAATGCCTAACAACTACTCTTTCATTGGTTCTCCCTCTTCCCTTTCATCCACTGTCAAATTGGCAACCTGTGCGAACCAGGAGGTTAAAGCGGTTGTCTCTCCAAGTTGGGAGATTGATAGTAAAGCAATTGGAAAGTCAAATCGGAGCACCAGGAGGGTGAGAATTCGTTGAGTTTTAGAGACCTTTCGTATTCACAGTGTGCCCATTCTCTAGGTTTCCCGTACATGTTATAGCTGTAGTAAAATTCCCTTCAACCTGGAGACACGGGACCCATGGAATGGGTGTCATGCACTATTGCTTTAAAGGGTCTGCATTTGCTCACCAAATCTCACCAATCCTCTCAGTCCCATGTGTCCAGCCTTATGTCACATCCAGCTGTCATTGTAGATAGTGTCATTCCAGGTTTCATCAGAGACCCTGAAGGAATTGTAAAGAATGTCCCTGTTTTTTTGTTTTGTTTTTGAAATTCCTTTTTATAGTGGGTTTGAGCTGATTCTCGCTGCCATGTTTATGCCAGTCTAGACACACTTGATTCCCTTACGGAGACATATCAATACATAGGTTTTAAGATTCTTACTAGTCAGATATATTCCTCTGCGTAATATATGGGGTTTTAAGTCCCTTTCACTTAGGAAGGTATAGGTAGGTCTTGTCTATTCCATAGTTGGTTTTTGGAACGGTACCTGTGCTTATATCAAACTCTGGTTTTATGCATCACCCCACCTCTACTTCCCCCTTAAGCAAGCATAAGTGTGTTTTCTAAATGCGAGAGTCTGTTCTCTTTCCTAACTCAGTTCAAGTGTAGCCATTTTTACAGCACCTTCATAAGTGATATCTTATGATTATTTTCTTTTTCTGTGTGACATATTTCACTTAGAATCATCGTACCTGAATACAATCATTCTGCTGCTACTGGTCTTATGACATTGATTTCATGGCTGAGGGATATTCCATCGTACGTAAGTACCACAATTTTTTGAACCATTTTTATATTTCCTGGGATATTTAAGGTGTACCCAAGTTGAGGTTCTTGTAAGCAGTGCAGCCCTAAATTTGGGGGTGGCTCTGTCTTATTGATTTTCAGTTTTCCCAAGGTATATTCCCTAGAGTGGAAGTGCCCTTGGCTCTGTAGCTCTGTTGCTTACTTGTTTTAGGGAACACAATGCACTCCTCCAGTGAGGCAGTTGGCAATTTACATCCCGCCCATGAGCATAACAAGGCTCCCTGTTCTCCAGGGCCTGTCTTGCCTTTCTGGTTTTTACATATTTTGTGGATGTCCCTTTTGACCTGTGGGAAGTGACACTTCTTTGTAGTGCAGATTTGCATTGCCCGGTTGCTTGCTTGGCCAAGAAGTGTGTATGCGTTTTCTCCTGCATATATTCAGGGGAAAACAGATACGCCCTTTTTGGCCAAGTGCATCATTGTCGAAGTTGTGCCCCTCTTCCTGTGCTTTACAGGTGACTCCAATGTACCTCTTGCAATATGTTTCCTGCTATTCTGCCTCGCATTCAAGTCCGCTTCGTTGCCTTCCCTCAACAGATTTTTGGATGATAGTTGTCCTTTATTACTTTGCCAGTTTGTGAATTGCTGTGCCCTTGAACTCCATTTTTCAACTCGATTTTTTGTGAGCTGAACGCATGCGCAAAATTTTGGTTCAGGACCTATACTGGTTCCCGGTGGGTGGTTGCAACTTTTGTTAATTCTTCTTCCTGCCGGGAAATTAGAGTGACATATGCCCTTCCAAATGCCTACCAGCTACTCTCTCATTGGTTCTCCCTCTTCCCTTTCATCCTCTGCCAAATTGGCAACCTGTGAGAAACAGGGGGTTAAAGGGGCTGTCTCTCCATGTTGGGAGATTGATAGTGAAGCAGTTGGAAAGTCAAACCAGAGCACCAGGAGTGGGACTATTCGTTGAGTTTTAGAAACCTTTTGTATTCACAGTGTGTCCATTCTCTAGGTTTCCCATACATGTTATAGCTGTAGTAATATTCCCTTCAACCTGGAGAGTTGAGACCCATGGAATGGATGCCATGCATTATTGCTTTAAAGGTTCTGCCTTTGCTCACCCAATCTCACCAATCCTCTCAGTCCCAAGTGTCCAGCTTTATGCCACATCTAGCTGTCATTGTAGACAGGGTCATTCCAGGTTTCATCAGAGTCCCTGAAGGAATTTTAAAGAATGTCCCTGTTTTACTGTTTTGTTTTTGAAATTCCTATTTATAGTGGGTTTGAGCTGATTCTCACTGCCATGTTTATGCCAGTCTAGACTGACTTGATTCCCTTACGTAGACATATCAATACATAGGTTTTAAGATTCTTACTAGTCAGATATATTCCTCTGTGGGAAATATGGGATTTGGAGTCCCTTTCACTGAGGAAGGTATAGGTAGGTCTTGTCTATTCCATAGTTGGTTTTTGGAACGGTTCCTGTGCTTATATCAAACTCTGGTTTTATGCATCTCCCCACCTCTCCTTCCCCCTTAAGCAGGCATAAGTGTGTTTTCTAAATGTGAGACTCTGTTCTCTTTCCTACCTCAGTTCATGTGTAGCCATGTTTATAGGATCTTCATAAGTGATATCTTATGATAAGCTTCTTTTTCTGTGTGACTTATTTCACTTACAATCATCGTACCTGAATCCACTCATTTTGATGCTACTTGTCTTATGTCATTGATTTCATAGCTGAGGGATATTCCATCGTACGTAAGTACCACAATTTTTTGAACCATTTTTATATTTCCTGTGATATTTAAGGTTTACCCAAGTTGAGGTTCTTGTAAGCAGTGCAGCCCTAAATTTGGGGGTGTCTCTGTCTTATTGATTTTCAGTTTTCCCTAGGTATATTCCCTAGAGTGGAAGTGCCCTTGGCTCTGTAGCTCTGTTGTTTACTTGTTTTAGGGAACACAATGCACTCCTCCAGTGAGGCAGTTGGCAGTTTACATCCCGCCCATCAGCATAACAAGGCTCCCTGTTCTCCAGGGCCTGTCTTGCCTTTCTGGTTTTTACACATTTTGTGGATGTCCCTTTTGACGGGTGGGAAGTGATACTTCTTTGTAGTGCAGATTTGCATTGCCCACTTGCTTACTTGGCCAAAAAGGGCGTATGCGTTTTCTACTGCATATATACAGGAGAAAATGCATACGCCCTTTTTGGCCAAGTGCATCATTGTCGAAGTTGTGCCCCTCTTCCTGTGCTTTACAGGTGATTCCAACGTACCTCTTGCAATATGTTTCCTGCTATTCTGCCTCGCTTTCAAGTCCGCCTCGTTGCCTTCCCTCAACAAATTTTTGGATGATAGTTGTCCTTTATTACTTTGCCAGTTTGTGAATTGCTGTGCCCTTGAGCTCATTTTTCAACTCGTTTATTTTGTGAGCTGAACGCATGTGCAAAATTTTGGTTCTGAAACTATACTCGTTTCCGGTCGGTGGTTGCAACTTTGGTTCATTCTTCTTCCTGCCGGGAAATAAGAGTGACATGTGCCCGTCCAAATGCCTAACAGCTACTCTTTCATTGGTTCTCCCACTTCCCTTTCATCCTCTGCCAAATTGCCAACCTATGAGAACCAGGAGGTTAAAAGTGGAGTCTCTCCAAGCTGGGAGATTGATAGTAAAGCAGTTGAAAAGTCAAAGCGTAGCTCCACGAGAGGTTCTATTCGTTGAGGTTTAGAGACCTTTTGTATTCACAGTGTGTCCATTCTCTAGGTTTCCCATACATGTTATAGCTGTAGTAATATTCCCTTCACCCTGGAGAGTTGGGACCCATGGAATGGGTGCCATGCATTATTGCTTTAAGGGGTCTGCCTTTGCTCACCCAATCTTACCAATCCTCTCAGTCCCATGTGTCCATCCTTATGCCACATCCAGCTGTCGTTGGAGATAGGGTCATTCCAGGTTTCATCAGAGACCCTGAAGGAATTGTAAAGAATTTCCCTGTTTTTTTTGTTTTGTTTTTGATATTCCTTTTTATAGTGCGTTTGAGCTGATTCTCGCTGCCATGATTATGCCAGTCTAGAAACACTTGATTCCCTTACAGAGACATATCAATACTTAGGTTTTAAGATTCTTACTAGTCAAATATATTCCTCTGCGGGAAATATGGGGTTTGAGTCCCTTTCACTGAGGAAGGTGTATGTCTTGTCTATTCCATAGTTGGTTTTTGGAACGGTACCTGTGCTTATATCAAACTCTTGTTTTATGCATCACCCCACCTCTCCTGCCCCCTTCAGCAGGCCTACGAGTGTTTTCTAAATGTGAGACTCTGTTCTCTTTCCTAACTCAGTTCATGTGTAGCCATGTTTACAGGATCTTCATAAGTGATATCTTATGATACGGTTCTTTTTCTGTGTGACTTATTACACGTAGAATCATCGTACCTTAATCCAGTCATTTTGCTGCTACTGGTCTTAAGACATTGATTTCTTGGCTGATGGATATTCCATCGTATGTAAGTACCAAAATTTTTTGAACCATTTTTATATTTCCTGGAATATTTAAGGTGAACCCAAATTGAGGTTTTTGTAAGAAGTGCATCCCTAAATTTTGGGGTGGCTCTGTCTTATTGATTTTCAGGTTTCCCAAGGTATATTCCCTAGACTGGAAGTGTCCTTGGCTCTGTAGCTCTGTTGTTTACTTGTTTTAGGGAACACAATGCACTCCTCCAGAGAGGCAGTTGGCAATTTACATCCCACCCAACAGCATAAAAAGGCTCCCTGTTCTCAAGGGCCTGTCTTAAATTTCTGGATTTTACCCTTTTTGTGGATGTCCCTTTGGACCGGTGGGAAGTGATACTTCTTTGTAGTGCATACTTATATTGTCCGCTTGCTTGCTTGGCCAAAAAGGGCGTATGCGTTTTCTCCTGAATATACTCAGGAGAAAACGCATACACCCTTTTTGGCCAAGTGCATCATAGTCGAAATTGTGCCTCTCTTCCTGTGCTTTAAATGCGATTCCAACGTACCTCTTGGAATCTGTTTCCTGCTATTCTGCCTCACTTTCAAGTTCACCTCATTACCTTCCCTTAACAGATTTTTGGATGATAGTTGTCCTTTATTACTCTGCCAGTTTGTGAATTGCTCTGCCCTATAACTCCATTTTTTAACTCGTTATTTTGTGAGCTGAACGCCAGTCCTATATTTTGTTTCAGGACCTATACTTGTTCCCGGTGGGTGGCTGAGACTTTGGTCAATTCTTCTTCCTCCCGGGAAATAAGAGTGACATATGCCCGTCCTAATGCCTAATAGCTACTCTCTCATTGGTTCTCCCTCTTCCCATTCATTCTCTGCGAAATTGGCCACCTGTGCGAAACAGGAGGTTAAAGGTGCTCTCTCTCCAGGTTGGGAGATTGATAGTAAAGAGGTTGGAAAGTCAAACTGGAGCACCAGGAGAGGGACCATTCGTTGCGTTTTACAGACCTTTCGTGTTCAGTGTGTCCATTCTCTAGGTTTCCCATATATGTTATAGATATAGTAATATTCCCTTCAACCTGGAGAGTTGGGACCCATGGAATGGGTGCCATGCATTATTGCTTTAAAGGGTCTGCGTTTGCTCACCCAATCTCACCAATCCTCTCAGTCCCATGTGTCCAGCCTTATGCCACATCCAGCAGTCGTTGTAGATAGGGTCATTCCAGGTTTCATCAGAGACCCTGAAGGAATTGTAAAGAATGTCCCTGTTTTTTTGTTTTGTTTTTGAAATTCCTTTTTATAGTGGGTTTCAGCTGATTCTCACTGCCATGTTTATGCCAGTCTAGACAGACTTGATTCCCTTATGGAGACATATCAATACATAAGTTTTAAGATTCTTACTAGTCAGATATATTCCTCTGCGTCAAATTTGGGGTTTTGAATCCCTTTCACTGAGGAATGTGTAGGTCTTCTCTATTCCATGTTTGGTTTTTGGAACAGTACATGTGCTTATATAAAACTCTGGTTTTATGCATCACCCCACCTCTCCTTCCCTCTTAAGCAGGCATAAGAGTGTTTTCTAAATGTGAGACTCTCTTCTCTTTCCTAACTCAGTTCATGTGTAGCCATGTTTACAGGATCTTCATAACTGATATCTTATGATAAGCTTCTTTTTCTGTGTGACTTATTTCACTTAGAATCATCGTACCTGAATCCACTCATTTTGCTGCTACTGGTCTTATGACATTGATTTCATGGCTGAGGGATACTCCATCGTACGTAAGTACCACAATTTTTTGAACCATTTTTATCTTTCCTGGGATATTTCATTTGTAACCAAGTTGAGGTTCTTGTAAGCAGTGCAGCCTTAAATTTGGAGGTGGCACTGTCTTATTGATTTTCAGTTTTCCCAAGGTATATTCCCTAGACTGGAAGTGCCCTTGGCTCTGTAGCTCTGTTGTTTACTTGTTTTAGGGAACACAATGCACTCCTCCAGAGAGGCAGTTGGCAATTTACATCCTGACCATCAGCATAACACGGCTCCCTGTTCTCCAGGACCAGTCTTGCCTTTCTGATTTTTACCCATTTTGTGGATGTCCCTTTTGAACGGTGGGAAGTGATACTTCTTTGTAGTGCAGATTTGCATTGTCCGCTTGCTTGTTTGTCCAAAAAGGGTGTATGCGTTTTCTGCTGAATATATTCAGGAGAAAACGCATACGCCCACTTTGGCCAAGTGCATCATTGTCAAAGTTGTGCCCATCTTTATGTGCTTTAAAGGCGATTCCAACATACCTCTTGAAATCTGTTTCCTGCTATTCTGCCTCACTTTCAAGTCCACTTCGTTGCCTTACATCAACAGATTTTTGGACGATAGTTGTCCTTTATTATTCTGCCTGTTTGTGAATTGCTGTGCTCCAGAGATCCATTATTTAACCCGTTTTTTGTGAGCTGAACGCAAGTCCAATATTTTGGTTCAGGATCTATACTGGTACCCGGTGGGTGGCTGAGGCTTTGGTTAATTCTTCTTCCTCCCGGGAAACAAGAGTGACATGTGCCCGTCCAAAAGCCTAACAGCTACTCTCTCATTGGTTCTCCCTCTTTTGTTTCATCCTCTGCCAAATTGGCAACCTGTGTGAAACAGGAGGTTAAAGGGGTTGTCTCTCCAGGTTGGGAGATTGATAGTAAAGCAGTTGGAAAGTCAAACTGGAGCACCAGGAGAGGGACTATTTGTTGAGTTTTAGAGACCTTTCGTATTAACAGTGTGTCCATTCTCTAGGTTTCCCGTACATGTTATAGCTGTAGTAATATTCCCTTCACCCTGGAGAGTTGGGACCCATGGAATGGGTGCCATGATTTATTGCTTTAAAGGGTCTGCATTTGCTGAACCAATCTCACCAATCCTCTCAGTCCCATGTGTCCAGCCTTATTCCACATCCAGCAGTCGTTGTAGATAGGGTCATTCCAGGTTTCATCAGAGACCCTGAAGGAATTGAAAAGAATTTCCCTGTTTTTTTGTTTTCTTTTTGAAATTCCATTTTATAGTGTGTTTGAGCTGATTCTCACTGCCATGTTTATGCCAGTCTAGACACACTTGATTCCATTATGGGGACATATCAATACATAGGTTTTAAGATTCTGGCTAGTAAGTTATATCCCTCTGCATGGAATATGGGGAGTTGAGTCCCTTTCACTAAGGAAGGTGTTGTTCTTGTCTATTCCATATTTGGTTTTTGGAACGGTACCTGAACTAATATCAAAATCTGGTTTAATGCATCACCCCACCTCTCCTTCCCCCTTAAGCAGGCATAAGAATGTTTTCTAAATTTCAAACTCTTTTCTCTTTCCTAAGTCAGTTCATGTGTAGCCATGTTTACAGGATCTTCATAAGTGATATCTTATGATAAGTTTCTTTCTCTGTGTGACTTATTTCACTTAGAATCATCGTACCTGAATCCACTCATTTTGCTGCTACAGGTCTTATGACATTGATTTCATGGCTGAGGGATATTCCATCGTACGTAAGTACCACAATTTTTTGAACCATTTTTATGTTTCCTGGGATATTTAAGGTGCAGACAAGTTGAGGTTTTTGTAAGAAGTGCTGCCCTAAATTATGGACTGGCTCTGTCTTATAGATTTTCGGTTTGCCCAAGGTATATTCCCTAGACTGGAAGTGCTCTTGGCTCTGTAGCTCTGTTGTTTACTTGTTTTAGGGAACACAATGCACTCCTCCAGAGAGGCAGTTGACAACTTACATCCCACCCATCAGCATAACAAGGCTCCCTGTTCTCCAAGGCCTGTCTTGCCTTTCTGGTTTTTACCCATTTTGTGGATGTCCCTTTGGAACGGTGGGAAGTGATACTACTTTTTAGTGCAGATTTGCATTGCCCGCTTGCTTGCTTGGCCAAAAAGGGCGTATGCGTTTTCTCCTGCATATATTCAGGAGAAAATGCATATGCCCTTTTTGGCCAAGTGCATCATTGTCGAAGTTGTGCCCCTCTTCATGTGCTTTACAGACGATTCCAACGTACATCTTGAAATCTGTTTTCTGCTATTCAGCCTGAATTTCAAGTCCACTTCGTTGCCTTCCCTCAACAGATTTCTGGACGATAGTTGGCCTTTATTACTCTGCCAGTTTGTCAATTGCTCTGCCCCTGAGCTCCATTTTTCAACTCGTTTTTTGTGATTTGAATGCAAGTCCAAAGTTTTGGTTCAGGACCTATACTGTTTCCCGGTGAGTGGCTGAGACTTTGGTTAATTCTTCTTCCTGCCGGGCAATTAGAGTGATATGTGCCCGTCCAAATGCCTAACAGCTACTCTCTCATTGGTTCTCCCTCTTCCCTTTCATCCTCTGCCACATTTGAAACCTGTGGGAACCAGGAGGTTAAAGTGGCTGTCTCTCCAAGTTGGGAGATTGATAGTAAAGCAGTTGGAAATTCAAACTGGAGCACCAGGAGAGGGATTATTCGTTGAGTTTTAGAAACCATTCATATTCACAGTGTGTCCATTCTCTAGGTTTCCCGTACATGTTATAGCTGTAGTAATATTCCCTTCAACCGGGAGAGTTGGGACCCACGGAATGTGTGCCATGTATTATTGCTTTAAAGGGTCTGCATTTGCTCACCCAATCTCACCAATCCTCTCAGTCCCAAGTGTCCAGCCTTATGCCACATCCAGCTGTTATTGTAGACAGGGTCATTCCACGTTTCATCAGAGACCCTGAAGGAATTGTAAAGAATTTCCCTGTTGTTTTTTTGTTTTTGAAATTCCTTTTTATAGTGGGTTTGAGCTGATTCTCACTGTCATGTTTATGCCAGTCTAGACACACTTGATTCCCTTACGGAGACATATCAATACATACGTTTTAAGATTCATACTAGTAAGATATATTACTCTGTGGTGAATATGGGGTGTTGAGTCCCTTTCACTGAGGAAGGGGTAGGTATTGTCTATTCCGTATTTGGTTTTTGGAAAGGTAGCTGTACTAATATCAAACTCTGATTTTATGCATCACCCCACCTCTCCTTCCCCCTTAAGCAGGCATAAGCGTGTTTTTTAAATGTGAGTCTCTCTTCTCTTTCCTAACTCAGTTCATGTGTAGCCATGTTTACAGGATCTTCATAAGTGATATCTTATGATAAGTTTCTTTTTCTGTGTGACTTATTTCACTTAGAATTATCGTACCTAAATCCACTCATTTTGCTGCTACTGGCCTTATGACATTGATTTCATGGCTGAAGGATATTCCATCGTACGTAAGTACCACTATTTCTTGAACCATTTTTGTCTTTCCTGGGATATTTAAGGTGTACGCAAGTTGAGGTTTTTTTAAGCAGTGCAGCCCTGAATTTTGGTGTCGATCTGTCTTATTTATTTTCAGTTTTCCCAAGGTATATTCCCTAGACTGGAACTGCCCTTGGCTCTGTAGCTCTGTTGTTTACTTGTTTTAGGGAACACAATGCACTCCTCCAGAGAGGCAGTTGGCAATTTACATCCCGCCCTTCAGCATAACAAGGCTCCCTGTTCTCCAGGGCCTGTCTTGCCTTTCTGGTTTTTACACTTTTTGCGGATGTCCCTTTTGACCGGTGGGAAGTGATACTTCTTTGTATTGCCGATTTGCATTGCCCTGTTGCTTGCTTGTCCAAAAAGGGCATATGTGTTTTCTCCTGAATATATTCACATGAAAACCCATATGCCCTTTATGGCCATTTCCATAATTCTCGAAGTTGTAATGCTTTTCCTGTGTTTAAAGGCGATTCCAATGTACCTCTTGAAATCTGTTTCATGCCATTCCTCCTCATTTTCCCTTCCGCCTCGTGGCTTTCCCTCAACAGATTTTTGGCAGCGAGTAGTCCTTTATAACTCTGCAGGTTAGTGAATTGCTGTGGCCCTGAGCTCCATTTTTCAACTCGCGTTTTTGTGAGCTGACCGCAAATCAACAGTTTTGCTTCTAGACTTATACTGGTTCTTGGGGGCAGGCTGAGACTTTGGTTAATTCCTCTTTGTGACGGGAAATTAGAGAGACATGTGGCCGTCCAAATGCCTACAGCTACCCTCTCATTGGTTCTCTCTCTTCCCTTATATCCTGTGCACAATTTGCCAACTGTGCAAACCAGGAGGTTATAGTGGCTGACTTTCCAAGTTGGGAGATTGATAGTAAAGCAGTTGGAATGTCAAACTGGAGTACAAGTAGAGTTTTAGAAACCTTTCACCATCAGCTGGTTTCCATTCTCTAGGTTCCCATACACGTTATAACTGTAGTGATATTCCCTTCTACCTGGAGAGTTGGGAACCATGGAATGGGGGGCAGACATTATTGCTTTAAAGGGTCTGCATTTTTTCACCCAATCTCACCAATCCTCTCAGTCCCAAGTGACCAGCCTTATGCCACATCCAGCTGTCATTGTAGATACGGTCATTCCAGGTTTCATCAGAACCCCTGAAGGTATTGTGTAAGAATTTTACTGTTTTTATGTTTTGTTTTGAAATTCATTTTTATAGTGGGTTTGAGCTGATTCTCACTGCCATGTTTATGTCGTTCTAGACACACTTGGTTCCCTTACGGAGACATATCAATACATAGGTTTTAAAATTCTTACTAGTCAGATATATTTCTCTGCGGGGAATAGGGATGTTGAGTTCCTTTCACTGAGGAAGGAGTAGGGCTTGTCTCTTCTGTTTTTGGATTATGGAACGGTACATGAGCTAATATCAATCTTATGTTTTGTGCATCTCCCCACCTCTCTTTCCTCTTAAGCAAGCGTTAGATTGTTTTCTAAATCTGAGACTCTGTTCTCTTCCCTAAATCAGTTCATATGTAGACATGTTTACATTCCTTTCATCAGTGATATCTTATGTCAGAATGCACCATGGCCGTTCTCATAATAATGCTCCATGTCCCCTGTCATCACAATGCACCATGCCCTGGTTATCACAAAGCTCCATGTCCCTTGTCATCACAATTCTCCACATACTTGTCATCACAGTGCTACATGACACTTCTCATCAAAATGTTACATGCTCTTGTCATCACAATTATCCATCCACTTGACATTGCAATGCTCCATGCACTTGTCATCACAATGCTCCATGCACATGTCATCACAAAGCTCCATGCCCCTGTCATCACAGTGCACCATGACCCCTGTCATCACAATGCTCCCTGACACCTGTCATCACAATGATTCCGGACACTTGTCATCACAATGTTCCATTCCCTTGTCATCACAATGCTCCATGACACCTATCATCACAATACTCCATGAATATTTTCAGCCCAATGATCCATGACCCTTGTCATCACAATACTCCAAGCCATTTTCATCACAATGCTCCATTACCTTTGTCATCAGAATCCTCCATGACACTTGGCATCACAATGCTTCATGCCATTGTCATCACAATGGGCCATTACATATGTCATCACAATTCTCCCTGACACCTGTCTTCACAATACTGCATGACCTGGTCATCACAATGCTCCATGCCCTTGTCATCACAATGTGCCATTCCAACTGTCATCACAAGAATCCTTGAAACTTATTAGACCAATGTTCCATGCCCTTGTCATCACAATGCTCCATGCCCTTGTTATCACAATGCTCCATGACCCCTGTCATCACAATGCTCCGTGACTCCAGTCATCACAATGCTTCATGAACTTTGTCATCACAGTTGTCCATGTCCTCGTCATCAACAGTCTCTGTGACCTTTTTAACGACAATGCTCCATGAAGTTTTCATCACAGTGCTCTTTGACCCTTGACATCACAATGCTCTATGCCTTTCTCAGCACAATGCTCCATGACCCTTGTCATCACAATGCTCCATGCGCTTGTTAGCACAATGCTTCATGACACATGTCATCTCAATGCACCATGCGCTTGTCATCACAGTGCTCCACAAACTTCTCATCACCATGCTGCATAAAACTTCTCATCACAATGCTCCATGCACTACTCATCAAAATGTTCTCTCACCACTGATATCCCAATGCTGCATAACTATTGGTCACAATAACCCCTCACCCCTGTCATCACAATGTTCCATGACTCCTGTCATCACAATGATACATGCACTCATAATCACAATGTTCGATGACCCCTGCCATCACAATGTTCCATAACACCTGTCATCAAAATGCTCCATGACACCTGACATCACAGTGTTCCATAAAACCTGTCATCAAAATGTTCCATGACATTTTTCATCAAATTGCTCCATGACCCTGTCATCAATAAGCTCCCAGCCCTTCTCATCACAATGCACATTTCCCGTGCCATCAGAATGCTCCATGACCTCTGTCATCAAAAAGATCCATGACCCTTGGCATCACAATGCTACATTTCTTTGTCATCACAATGCTCCATGAACTTTTCATCACAATGCTCTTTGACCCTTGTCATCACAGTGCTCTATGCCTTTCTCAGCAAAATGCTCCATGACCCTTGTCATCACAATGCTCAATACACTTGTCATCAAAATGCTCCCTGACACTTGTCGTCAGTATGCTCCTTGAACCCTGTCATGACAAGGCTCCATGCCTTTTTCATCACAATGATCCATGCCCTTTTCATCACAATGCTCCAAGATCCCTGTAATCACAATGCTCCATGACCTTGTCATCAAAAAGCTCCATGACGCTTATCATCAGAATGCTTCATGGCCTTCTCCTCACAATGCTCCATGCCCTTGTCATCACAATGCTCCAAGACCCCTGTAATCACAATGCTCCATGACCTTGTCATCACAAAGCACCATGACACATGTCATCAGAATGTTCCATGGCCTTCTCATTAAATGCTCCATGCCCTTGTCATCACAGTGCTCCAAGACCGCTGTAATCACAATGCTCCATGCCCCTTTTCATCTCCATGCTCCATGAACCCTGTCATCACAATGCATCATGCCCATCATCATATTGCTTCCAGCTATTGTCAGAACAATGAAATCAAAATTCTCCTTGACCTCGGTCATCACAATGCTCCATGACCCCTGTCATCACAATACTCCATGAACATTTTCAGCCCACTGCTCCATGACACTTGTCATCACAATGATCCATGCCCTTGTCATCCCAATGCTCCATGACCCCTGTATTCACAATGCTCTCTGACGCTTGTCATCACAGTGCTCCATGACACCTGTCATCAAAATGCTCCATGATTTTGTCAGCAAAATGCTACATGACCTTGTCATTACAATGCTTTATGTGCTTGTCATGAAAATACTCCATTTCCATTGTCATCACAATCCTCCATGAACCTTGGGATCACATTGCTTCATGCCCTTGTCATCACAATGCTCCATGCTCCGTGAAATTAAAATGATCCATGACCTCTGTCATCACAATGCTCCAAACCATTGTGATCCCAATGTTCCATAAAACTTGTCATCACAACGCTCCATGATGTCTGTCATCACAATATTCCATGCCCTTTTCATCACAATGCTCCATGACATTAGTCATCACAATGCTCAGTACACTTGTCATCAAATTGCTCCCTGACACTTGTCATCAGAATGCTCCTTGAACCCTGTCACGAAAAGGCTCCATGCCATTTTCATCACAATGCCCCATGCCGTTTTCATCACAATGCTCCGTGACCATTGTCATCAAAATGCTCCATGACTTTGTCTGAAAAATGTTCCATGACCCTTCTCATCACAATGTGCCATTCGCTTTTCATCACCACGGTCCAGAAATTTGTCATTGCAATGCTCCATAAACCTTGTAATCACAATGCTCCATACACTTCTCATCAAAATGCTCTCTCACCAGAGATATCACAGTGTTTCATCACTAGTCGTCACAATACTCCCTCACCCCAGTAATCACAATGTCCCATGACCCCTGTCATCACAATGCTACATCCCCTTATCATCACAATGTTCCATGACCACTGACATCACAATGTTCTATAACCCCTGTCATCAAAATGTTCCAATACAATTTTCATCAAATTGCTGCATGACCCTGGCATCAAAATACTCCCTGCCATTCTCATCACAATGCACCATGCACTTGTCATCAAAATGCTCCATGACCTTTGTCATCACACAGCTCCATGACCCCTGGCATCACAGTGCTCGATGTCATTGTCATCACAATGCTCCATGAACCCTCTCTACACATTTCTCCATGCCCTTGTCATCACAAAGCTCCATGACACTTGTAATCACAGTGCTCGATGCCTTTCTCATCACAATGCCCCATACCCTTGTCATTAGAATCCTCCATGACCCATGTATCACAGTGTTCCATGCCCTTATCATCACAATGCTCTATGCCCACTCTCATCACAATAATCCATGAAACATTTCAGACCAATGCTCCATGCCCTTCTCATCACAATGCTCCTTTACCTCTGTCATAACTATGCTCCATGACACCTGCCATCACAATGTTCCACGGCCTTGTCATCACAAGGCTCCATGACACTTGTCATCACAATGCTCCACGACCCATCTAATCAAAATGCTCCATGCCCTTGTCATCAAAAAGCTACATGACGCATGTCATCAGAATGTTCCATGGCCCTGTCATCAAAATTCTCCATGCCATTGTCATCACAAGGCTCCAAGACCCTTGTAATCAAAATGCTCCATGCGTCTTTTCATCTCAATGCTCCATGAACCCTGTCATCACAATGGACGATGCCCATCATCATAATGCTTCAGGCTATTGTCATCACAATGAAATCAAAATGCTCCATGACCTCTGTCATCACAATGCTCCAAACCCTGGAGATCACAATGTTCCATAACACTTATCATCACAACACCCCTTGACGCTCATCATCACAATCATCCATGGTCTTCTCATCACAATGCTCCATGACCTTTGTCATCACAATGCTTAATACACTTGTTATCACAATGCTCCCTGACACTTGTCATCAGTATGCTCCATTAACCCTGTCATGACACGTCTCCATGCCTTTTTCATCACAATGATCCATGCCATTTTAATCACAATGCTCCAAGACACCTGTAATCACAATGCTCCATGCACTTGTCATCATAATGCTCAATGATGCATGTCATCAGAATGCTCCATGGCCTTCTCATCACAATGCTCCGTGCCCTTGTCATCACAATGCTCCAAGACCCCTGTAATCACAATGCTCCATGTAGCTTTTCATCAAAATGCTCCATGAGACTTGTCATCACAAGTCTCCATTGTCTTCTCATCAAAGTGCTCCAGGAACTTCTCATCAAAATGCTCCATGATCCCTGTCATCACAATACTCCATGAACATTTTCAGCCCTATGCTCCATGACCCTTGTCATCACAATCTTCCATGCCCTTGTCATCCCAATGCTCCATGACCCCTGTATTCACAATGCTCCGTGATGCTTGTCATCGCAGGGCTCCATGACACCTTTCATCACAATGCTCCATGCCTTTGTCAGCAAAATACTACCTGACCTTGTCATTGCAATGCTCTATGCGCTTGTCATCACAATACTCCATTCCCATTGTCATCACAGTCCTCCATGAACCTTGGGATCACATTGCTTCATGCCCTTGTCATCACAATGCTCCATGCACCTTGAAATATAAATGATCCATGACCTCTGTCATCACAATGCTCCAAACCCTTGTGATCACAATGTTCCATAGCACTTGTCATCACAACGCACTAAGATGCTTGTCATCACATTACTCCATGCCTTATTCATCACAATGCTCCATGACCTTTGTCATCACAATTCTCAATACACTTGTCATCACAATGCTCCCTGACACTTGTCATCAGAATGCTCCTTGAACCCTTTCACGAAAATGCTCCATGCCTTTTTCATCACAATGCCCATGCCGTTTTCATCACAATGCTCCATGCCATTGTCATCAAAATACTCCACAAGCTTGTCATCAGAATGCTACATGACGCTTGTCATCACAATTCTCCATGCACTTGTCAGCACAATGCTCCCTCACCCTTGTCATCACAATGCTCCAAGCCATTGTCATCACAATGCTCCATTTCCATTGTCATCAGAATCCTCCATGACACTTGGCATCACAATGCTCCATGCCATTGTCATCACAATGGGCCATTACATATGCCATCACAGTGCTCCCTGACACCTGTCTTCACAATACTGCATGACCTGGTCATCACAATGCTCCATGCCCTTGTCATCACAATGCACCTTTCCAACTGTCATCGCAATAATCCATGAAACTTATTAGACCAATGTTCCCTGCCCTTGTCATCAAAATGCTCCATGCCCTTGTTATCACAATGCCCCATGACCCCTGTCATCACAATGCTCCATGAATCGATTCATCACAATGCTTCATGACCTTTGTCATCACAATGGTCCATGCCCTCGTCATCCACAGTCTCTGTGACATATTTAACCACATTGCTCCATGAAATTTTCATCACAATGCTCTTTGACCCTTGTCATCACAATGCTCTATGCCTTTCTCAGCACAATTCTCCATGACCCTTGTCATCACAATGCTCCATGCGCTTGTCAGCACAATGCACCATGACCCATGTCATCACAATGCACCCTGCGCTTGTCATCACAGTGCTCCACAATCTTGTCACCACAATGCTCCATAAAACTTGTCATCACAATTCTCCATGCACTTCTCATCAAAATGCTCTCTCACCACATATATCACAATGTTACATCACTATTCATCACAATACTCCCTCACCACTGTCATCACAATGTTCCATGACTCCTGTCTTTGCAATGCTACATGCACTTATCATCACAAAGTTCGATGACCCCTGACATCACAATGTTCCATAACCCCTGTCATCAAAATATTCCATGACACTTTTCATCAAATTGCTCTATGACCCTGTCATCACAATGCTCCCTGCCCTTCTCATCACATTGCACCACCCCTTGTCATCAAATTGCTCCATGACCTTTGTCATCACAAAGCTCCATGACCCTTGGCATCTCAATGCTCCATGCCATTGTCATCACAATTCTCCATGAACCCTCTAATCACAATGCTCCCTGCCCCTTTGCATCTCAATGCTCCATGAACCCTGTCATCAAAATGCACCATGCCCATCATCATAATGCTTCAGGCTCTTGTCATCAAAATGAAATCAAAATATTCGATGATCTGTCTCATCACAATGCTCCAAATCCTTGTGATCACAATGTTCTATAACACTTATCATCACAACGCCCCATGACGCTCATCATCACAATTATCCATGCTCTTCTCATCACAGTGCTCCATGACCTTTGTCATCACAATGCTCTATAAACTTGTCATCACAATGCTCCCTGACACTTGTCATCAGTATGCTCCTGGAACCCTGTCATGACAAGGCTCCATACCATTTTCATAACAATGATCCATGCCAATTTCATCACAATGCTCCAAGACACCAGTAATCACAGCGCTCCATGCCCTTGTCATCACAATGCTCCAAGACCCCTGTAATCACAATACTCCATGCCCCTTTTCATCAGAATGCTCCATGAGACTTGTTATTACAAGGCTCCATGTTCTTCTCATCACAATGCTCCAGGAACTTTTCATCACAGTGCTCCATTCCCTTGTCATCACAATGCTCCATGACCTCAGTCCTCACAATACTTCCTGAACATTTTCAGTCCAATTCTCCAGGAACTTCTCATCACAATGCTTAATGATCCCTATCATCACAATGCTCCATGACCACTGTCATCAAAACGCTCCATGACCCCTGACAACACAGTGATCCGGGACTCTTGTCATCACAATGCTCCATTCCCTAGTCATCACAATGCTCCATGAACATTTTCAGCCCAATGCTCCATGACACTTGTCATCATAATGATCCATGGCCTTGCCATCCCTATGCTCCATGACCCCTGTAATCACAATGATCCGTGATGCTTCTCATCACAGTGCTCCATGACCCTTATCATCACAATGCTCCATGCCTGTGTCAGCAAAATGCTACATGACCTTGTCATCACAATGCTCTATTTGCTTGTCATCACAATACTCCATTACCATTGTCATCACAATCCTCCATGAACCTTGGGATCACATTGCTTCATGCCCTTGTCATCCCAATGCTCCATGCTCCTTGAAAACAAAATGATCCATGACTTCTATCATCACAATGCTCCAAACCCTTGTGATCATAATGTTCCATAACACTTGTCATCACAACGCTCCATGATGCCTGTCATCACAATACTCCATGCCCTTTTCGTCAAAATGCTCCATGATCTTTTTCATCACCATTCGCAATACACTTGTCATCACAATGTTCCCTGACATTTGTCGTCAGAATGCTCCTTGAAACCTGTCATGAAATGGCTTCATGCCTTTTTTATCACAATGCTCCATGCCCTTTTCATCACAATGCTCCATACCATTGTCGTCACAATACTCCACAAGCTTGTCATCAGAATGCTCCATGACACTTGTCATCACAATGCTCCATGGCCACTGTCATCACAATGTTCCATACCCCTTGTCATTACTGTGCTCCATGACGCTCGTCATCACAATTATCCATGGTCTTCTCATCACAAATCTCCACGGTCTAGCCATCACAATGCTCCATGCCCTGGTCATCACAATGCTCCATGTCCCCTGTCATCACAATTCTCCTCGTTCTTGGCATCACTATGCTCCATGACACTTCTCATCACCGTGTTAAATGATTTTTCATCACAATTCTGTATGCACTTTTCATCACAATGCTCCATGACCCCTGTCATAGGAAGCTCCATGTGCTTGTCATCACAGTGCTTCATGAACTTGTCATCAAAATTCTCAATGGCCCTTGTCATCACAATGCTCCATGCCCTTGTCATCACAATGCTCCATGTCCATTGTCATCACAATGCTCCAAGCCCTTGTCATCAAAATGCTCCATTACATTTGTCATCACAATCCTCCATGACACTTGGCATCACAATATTCCATTCCATTGTCATCGCAATGGACCATGACATATGTCATCACAATGCTCCCTGAGACCTGTCTTCAAAATACTCCATGACCTTCTCATCACAATGCTCCATGCCTTTGTCATCACATTGCACCATGCCCACTGTCATCACAATAATCCATGAAACATGTCAGGCCAATGCTCCATGCACCTGTCATCACAATGCTCATCGCCTTTTCATCACAAAGCTCTATGACCCCTGTCATCACAATGCTCCGTGACTCCAGTCATCACAATGCTTCATGACCTTTGTCATCACAATGGTCCATGTCCTCGTCATCACTAGGCTCTGTGACATTTGTCACCAAAATGCTCCATGAAATTTTCATCACAATGCTCGGTGACCCTTGTCATCACATTGCTCCATGACCCAAGTCATCACAATGCGCCATGTTCTTGTCATCACAGTGCCCCACAAGCTTGTCATCACAATGCTCCATAATACTTGTCCTCAGGGCTTCCCTGGTGGCGCAGTGGTTGAGAGTCCGCCTGCCGATGCAAGGGACACGGGTTCGTGCCCCGATCCCGGAAGATCCCACATGCCACGGAGCGGCTGGGCCCACGAGCCATGGCCGTGGACCCTGTGTGTCCGGAGCCTGTGCTCCGCAACGGGAGAGGCCACAGCAGTGAGAGGCCCGCGGACAGCAAAAAAAAAAAAAAAAAAAAAAACTTGTCCTCACAATGCTCCATGCACTTCTTATCAAAATGCTCTCACGAATGATATCAAAATGTTCCCTCACTAGTCATCACAATACACCCACTCCCCTGTCATCACAATGGTCCACAACACCGTCATGAAAATGTTCCATGACTCCTGACATCACAATGTTCCATAACACCTGTCATCAAAAGGTTCCATGACACTTTTCATCAAATTGCTCCATGACCCTGTCATCACAATGCTCCCTGCCCATCACAAGAGAATGCACCACACCCTTGTCATCAAAATACTCCATGACCTTTGTCATCACAAAACTCCATGACCCTTGGCATCACAATGCTCCATGCCATTGTCATCACAATGCTCCAAAAACCTCTCATCACATTGTTCAAAGCCCTTGTCATCACACGATCCATGATGCATTTCATCACAATGCTCGATGCCATTCTTCTCACAATGCTCCATGCGCTTCTCATTACAATCCTCCATGAACCATGTATCACAGTGTTCCGTTCCCTTGTTATCACAATTCTCCTTGCCCCCTCTCATCACAATAATCCATGAAACATTTCAGACCAATGTTCCATGCCGTTTTCATCACAATGATCCAAGACTCCTGTAATCATAATGCTCCATGCCTCTTTTCATCTCAATGCTCCATGAACGCTGTCATCACAATGCACCAAATGCGCATCATCATAATGCTTCATGCTATTGTTATCACAATGAAATCAAAATGCTCTATGACCTCTGTCATCACAATGCTCCAAATCCTTGTGATCACAATATTCCATAACACCTATCATCAGAGCTCCACATAACGCTCGTCATCACAAGAATCCATGGTCTTCTAATCACAATGCTCCATGATATTTGTCATCACAGTGCTCAATACCCTTGTCATCACAATGGTCCCTGACACTTGTCATCAGTATGCTCCTTGAACCCTGTCATGACAAGGCTCCATGCCTTTTTCATCACAATGTTACATGCCCTTTCCCTCACAGTGCTCCAAGGCCCCTGTAATCACAATGTTCCATGCCCTTGTCCTCACAAAGCTCCATGATGCATGTCATCAGAACGCTCCATGACATTCTCATCCCATTGTTCACTGCCCTTGTCATCACAATGCTCCAAGAGCCCTGTAATCACAATGTTCCATGCCCTTGTCATCACAAAGCTCCATGATGCATGTCATCAGAACGCTCCATGACATTCTCATCCCAATGTTCCATGCCCTTGTCATCACAATGCTCCAAGACCCCTGTAATCACAATGCTCCATGACCCTTTTCATCAGAATGCTCCATGAGACTTGTCATCACATGGCTCCATGGTGTTCTCATCACAATGCTCCAGTACCTTGTCATCACAATGCTCCTTGACCCCTGTCATCACAATACTCCATGAACATTTTCAGCCCAATGCTCCATGATGTTCTCATCACAATGCTCCATGACCTCTGTCATCACAATGCTAGATGACCACTGTCATCACAACGCTCCATGAACCCTGACAACACAATGATCCAGGAATCTTGTCATCAAAATGCTCCATGCCCTTGTCATCCCAATGCTCCATGAACGCTGTAATCACAATGCTCCATGACGCTTGTCATCACAATCCTCCATGACCCTTGGGATCATATTGCTTTATGCCCTTGTCATCTCTATCTTGCCTTTCTGGTTTTTACAGATTTTCGGATGTCCTTTTTGAACGGTGGGAAGTGACAATTCTTTGTAGTCTGGATTTGCATTGCGCGTTTGCTTGATTGGCCAAAAAGGGCCTATGCCTTTTCTCCTGAATATATTCAGGAGAAAATTCATATGCTGTTTTTGGCCAAGTGCATCATTCTCGAAGTTGTGATGCCTTTCCTGTGCTTTAAAGGCGATTCCAATTTACCTCTTGATATATGTTTTGTGCAATTCTGCCTCATTTTCAAGTCCGCTTTGTTGCCTTCCCTCAACAGATTTTTGGAAGAGAGTAGTCCTTTATAACTCTGCAGGTTTTTGATTTGCTTTGCCCCTGAGCTCCAATTTTCAAATCCCATTATTGGGAGCTGACCGCAAATCCACAATTTTGCTTCAGGACCTATACTGGTTCCAGGGGTGGCTATACTGGTTCCCTGTGGGTGGCTGAGGCTTTGGTTAATTCTTCTTCCTGATGGGAATTTAGAGTGACATGTGTCCGTCCAAAGGCCTACATCTACTCTCTGATTTGTTCTCCCTCTTCCCTTTCATCCTCTGCACAATTAGCAAACTGTGCGAACCAGGAGGTTATAGGGGATGACTCTCCTAAGTTGGGCGATTGATAGTAAAGTTGTTGGAATGCCAAACTGTAGCACAAGGAGAGGAAAAAGTAGGAGACTTTCAGAAACCTTTCGCCATCACAGGGTGTCCATTCTCTAGGTTTCCCATACATGTTATAACTGTAGTGATATTCCCTTCTACCTGGAAATTTGGGACCCATGGAATGGTGGCATGCATTACTACTTTAAAGGGTCTGCATTTTCTCTCCCAATATCACCAGTCCTCTCAGTCCCAAGTGTCCAGCCTTATGTCTCATCCAGCTGTCTTTGCAGATAGGGTCATTCTAGGTTTCATCAGAACCCCTGAAGGAACTGTGTAAGAATTTCGCTGTTTTTTTGTTTTGTTTTTGAAATTCATTTTTATAATGGGGTTGAGCTGATTTTCCCTGACGTGTTTATGACGGTCTAGACACACTTGATTCCCTTACAGAGGCATATCAATACATAGGTTTTAAGATTCTTACTAATCAGATATATTCCTCTGTGGGGAATAGGGGTTTTGAGTCCCGTTCACTGAGGAAGGTGTAGGTCTTGTCTATTCTGTATTTGGTTTATGGAATGGTACCTGTGCTAATATCAATCTCTGGTTTTATGCATCACCCCACCTCTCCTTTCCCCTTAAGGAGGCATAAGAGTGTTTTCTAAATGTGAGACGCTGCTCTCTTTCCTAATTCAGTTCATGTGTTGTGATGTTGACATTCCCTCTGTAAGTGATATCTTATGATAAGATTCTTTTTCTGTGTGACTAATTTCCCTTAGAATCATCATACCTAAATCCTCTCATTATGCTGCTACTGGCCTTATGACATTGATTTCACGTCTGAGTGATATTCCATTGTACAAAATTACCACAAGTTCTTTATGCATTTCTCTTTTTCCTGGGATATTTTAGGTGTACTGAAGTTGAGGTTCTTGTATGCAGAGCAGCCCTAAACTTTGGGGTGCCTGTGTCTTGTTGATATTTAGTCTTCCCAAGTTATATGTCCATGAGTTGAAGTCCCCTTTGCTCGGGGGCTTTGTATTTTAGATGTTTTAGGAAACAGCATACACTTCTTCAGAGTAGCTCTTGGATATTTATACCCCACCCATCAGCGTGACTAGTCTCCCTGTTTTCCATGGCCTCTCCTGCATTTTTGATTTGTACACATTTTTTGGATGGCCTTTGTGAGCAGTGGATATTGAGACTTCTTTATTGTGCGGATTTGCATTTCCCTCTTGCTTGGTTGGCCAAAAACTCTGTATGTGTTTTTTTCCTGAAGATATTCATGAAAAAAATGCATACACCCTTTTGCCCAACTGCATCATTTTAGAAATTCTGCTGCTTTTCATATGCTTTAAATGTGAGTACAATCTACCTTTTGAAAAATGTTTCCTGCAATTCTGCCTCTCATTCAGAACCTCTTCGTTGCCTTACCTGAATATATTTTTGGACGTTGGTTATCATTTATATCTTTGCAGGTCTTTGAATTGTCTGCTCCTGAGCTCCATTTTGCAACTCGCTTTTTTTGTGAGCTGGCCGCCAAACCATTGGATTGATTCCGGCCCTATTCTGGTTCTGGGGAGGCAGGCTGAGCCTTTGGTTAATTCTTCTTCCTAAAGGGATATTAGAGTGACATGTGCCTGTCAAAACTCCTACAGCTAATCTCTCACTGGTTCCTCCGCTTACCATTTATCCTCTTCAAAAATTGCAAACTGTGTGAAACAGGAGGTTAAAGGTGCTGATTCTCCAAGTCGGGAGATTGTTAGTAATGTGGCTGGAATGGCGAACCCCAGCACCAGGAGATCAAAAATGAGGTACATTTTAGACACCTCTCCTGAGCACACGGTGTACATTCATCTCGGTTTCCCAGGCATGTTTTCCCTGTCAGAAGATTCCCTTGAAACTTCAGATTTGGGACCCATGGAATGGGTACCAGGCAGTATTACATTAAAAGGTCTGTATTTCCTCACCCAGCCTCTCTAACATCTCTCAGCGTGCATAGCTTCCAGCCTTATATATCATCCTGCTGTGGGTCTACATGTGTTCAATCCATGTTACATCGTAGCCCTTCAACAAAAGTTGTAAGAATTTTTGTCTGTCTCACTGTTTTTATAAATATTTTTAAATTTATTTTTATATTGGTTACAGCTGATTTTCAAAGCTCTGTTTTTTGCTGCTGTACATCCACTTGATTCGTGTACTGTGTGACAACAATAAATTCTTTCTCAGATGCCTACGAGTCATATGTATTATTTTCCAGTGACTTGAGTGGACTGAGTGCCGTTCTTTGAGGTACCGTGTAGGCCTTGCCAGTTATTCAATTTGGTACTTGGAATGGTATCTTTGCTAATTTCAACCTCCTGGATAATACCTCACCATTCCCCACCTTTCCCATTTAGCAGCCTTATGTCTATTTTCTACATAGTTGACTATGTTTCTGTTTTGTAGTTTATTTCATGTGTAGCCATTTTTGATTCCACCTTTAAGTGACATCTTATGATATGTGTCTTTTTCTTTCTGACATGTGTCACTTAGAATGATCGTATGTAACTCCTCCAGAGTTGTTACAACTGGCCTTATTTCATTGATTTCTGGATGAGTAATATTCCACTCTACATAAGTACCCCATCTCTTTTATCCATTTTATCCTTCCAGGGACATTTAGGTTATATCCAAGTGGAGGCCCTTTTTAACAGAGAGGTGGTAAACGTTGGGGTGCCTGTTTTCTGTCATTTTTTTGTTTTTCCCAAGGTATACGCCCATGAGTGAAAGTGCCCTATGCTCTGTAGCTCAGTTTTCAGATGTTTTAGCAAACACAGTACACTTCTCCAGAGTGGCCGTTGGCACATTACATTTCCACTATCAGCCTCACAGGGCTCCCTTTTCTCCTCACCCTGTCCTGCATTTCTGGTGTTTACACTTTATGTGGATGGCCCTTCTGACTGATGTGAAGTGATACATTTTGTAGTATTGATTTCCAGTGTCCACCTGTTTGGTTGGATAAAAAGTATGTATGGCCTTTACTTGAATATATGCAGAAAAAAATTCATACGCCCTTTTGGGCCAACTGCATCATTGGCGATGTTCAGCCCCTTTTCTTGTGCTTTAATGGGGAGTCCTTTCTACCTCTTCAAATCTGTTTCCTGCCACTCTCCCTTGCTTACAAGTCATTTTCTGTGACTTACCTCAAGACATTTTTCGACAATAGATATTTTCAACTCTGCAGTTTCATGAATTGTATTGCCCCCGAGTTCCATTTTTCAACTTGTGTTTTTGGAAACTGGACACAAAACAGCGGGATTTCCTCTAGCCCTATTCTGTTTCCATGGGTAATTATAGCCTTTGATGAATTTGTCTTCCAGATAGGAAATTAGAGTGGCATTTGCCTGTCTGAACAACTAAGACTTGTCTCTAAATTTTTCTCATCCTTCCGCTAAATCCTCTGGACAAATTCCAAACTGTGTGCAACAGGATGTTGACGGTGCTGATATCCCCAAGGAAGGAGATTGTCAGGAAAGATGCTGGAGGGGTGAACCCGTGCACCAGGCGATGAGGAGATGAGGTGCCTTTTCCAAACTCTTTCCGATCAAACGGTGTACCATCCTCTAGGTGTGACAGGCATGTTTTAGCTGTAGGAAGGGTCCCGTGCATGTAAGGGGAACACCAGGGATTTTTCCAAATCAGTGCCTCCCCGAACCCCAAACTGGGGAATTTTTAAGCTACGACTACACGTATGTCCATTAAGGGCCTTGGGAAATAGGCAGAGCCCAAACTTTAGATGATTGAAATCTTCAGGTTCAGAAGCGCTCACCATCGGCCTTGCTTAGGTTACATTTTATCTGTCATTGATAGATGATGTCAATAAAAATATCGATTCTTTTTCAGATTATTTCCCCTTATACGTTATTGCAAAATATTCAGTGTAGTTCCCTGTGCTATACAGTAGTTCCTTGTTGATGATCTATTTTATACATAGCAGTGTGTATGTGTTAATCCCAAACTGGAAATTTATCCCTTTTCCTACTTTTCCCCTTTGGTAATAATAAATTATAAGATTTTATACTTCTCAGGAATGGGGGAGCTGAAAGAGAGGTATCCTTTTCAATGGAAAAGCATTCAAAACAAGATTGAAGCTTCAGCCAAGAGTTTTCGATGTAGAACCATGGAAATAAATCACTTCATTTCTCTAATGTTGACCTGACAAATAAGACAGACGTCTTCACTGAACTTGCTTATAGTAAAGTGATGGAAATATCAAAGGTAAGTCTTAGAAATATCTTATTTTACCCGAGCATTATACACTGCTCTATGTTAACTACAGTTTGGCTCACACATCTGTTCATTGAAGTTACAATGTTCTCAATTTCTGTTACTGATCCTCCAGAGTGTACCCCAACAGGAGTCCCCGAGCCCAGTGTCATTGGAGCCAACAGATCAAGACTGAGTTTGGTTCAGAAGCAAAGGAAACATTATTTTGAAAACCGAATGGAGAGGTGAGAGCGTGCACTCCCCCACGGGATGTGGGCTGGGCTACTGTGTAGGGATCCCGGCAGCCTCAGTGGGAGTTAGGGGATGGAGCTCTCGAAGGCTGGGTTGGCTGCAGCTCAGGCTCTATGCCGTGGAGTCTGCATGGGACCCCGCTAACTGAGGTGTCGACCCAGCCATTCTGCACTAGGAAATCGGGTCTGAAGTGCTGGGTGTGGGACCTCTGCATGTGGAACCCTAGGAGCACGTGAAATTAGACAAAGCACAAAGGAAAAACAGGTTAGACTTTATTTTATTGCCCAGATTCTCTTTTTATCTCCCAGGAATTTTTAATGAACGTTGCCAGAGACGAACACCTCCTCTGCTTTTTGTTCCATTCCTCATTCTTGGGGTGTTGAGGGTGCAGACCCCTCTTTTGTAACTGCTTCATGCTGTGGTGGCAGCCCTGATACTTGGGGGGAGGGGCAAAACGTCTCCCCACCAGCCTCCAGGTGAGGTTGATTGTTCCAAAGCCTCCTGCCCCACTTCTCATCCGCCTGAGCACCAGCACTGGAAGTGTTATAGATTCTAATGACCTTTAAGGGTCCAGGAAAGAGATGCGCAAAGATGCTGTGGTGTCAGGTTTCACCCCACCCCACATTTGTTTGCTGACCTTAGGCTGACGGTTTTTGCCAGTCTAGGTGCTCTGACCAGTAGTCTGTTCTTTCTTTAATTAGGTCCCTGAATTAATGTACAAAGAGCACCATGTGTCAGAGCCCTGCCCGCGCAACTCCCAGACAGTCCAGGGTCAGTGGTGATCCAGGACCATGACGTCCACTGAGTCAACGGCCTTTAGAAGTAGCCAGCAGTCCAGCTGGTCATATTGGCCACCATCACCGCGGTGTCTGTAGGGTTTTCTATGGTGAAAGCGTGATATAGTTTTCCCCCGCCAAGCTTATTAGCTCCCCTCTGGGTGCAGTAAGTCCTGCAAGCAGTAGTCTGCTCTTTCGGGGCACAGTCTTGTTGTTTTCTGAGAGAAACTCCAGGTCAAGTGATGGTCACACGAGTCATCTTGGGGGCCCGATGCCCCCATTTGTCTCTCTGGAGGTTGGAGTTGGAAGGCCTCCTCACTCGAGGTCAGTGTGTCCACAGAGCGACCCGTGCAACTTCAGGGCATGATGGGTGGTTAGGATCACCACGTGGGGTCCTTTTCCCTTAGGAGTGAGGGGGCCTTGTGGGCTGCTGATTTCTAGCTTTTTAGATACCCCAGTATCCTGGCCTGATGAGTCGGTGGGCAAAGCCCTTGGTGACCATAGTTTATCATACCTGAAGGGCATTCTTGTGTTGCTCCATTTCAAGTGGTCCCAGTTTTTGCACTAAGGCTCCAAGGGCGAATAACCTTTGACCGGTTATGTAAAGGTCAAAGGGTTTGGCTAAATTAGTGAGTTCCTGGGCAAGGATCTGAATTGACTGCTCTTTCCATTCTTGAAAGGCTGCTTCTGGATTCTATTCAAAAGGATCATCATCTTTTCGTGTCAGTGTTTCATGTAGAGGCCCAGCTATTAGACTATAGTTAGGGATCCAGATGCAGAAAACCTTGGCCTCCCCAGGAACCCCTAAGCTGTCTTCTAGTTTTAGAAGAGGTAAGGCTGCAAATGGCTTCTTCCCTATCCTGGGATGCGTTTCTCTGAATATCTGTGAGAATGAAGCCCAGGCATGTCACCTGAGCCTGGGGTATTTGAGCATTTTTCTTGGACACCTTCTATCCTTTCTTGGCTAGGTAGTTCAGAGGCGTCTTTAGTAGGCCTGGCGATCAGAATGTCATCTGCATATTGAAGGAGGGTTCCCTTTTACAGAGGTAGAACTTTTAGGTCTTTAGAGGACATTTCCCCAATGATGGTGTTGGGATTTTTGAACCATTTGTGCAGGACTGCCCAGCATTATTGCTTGTGTTGCATGTTGTGTCCTGCCACTCACAAGCCAAAAATTCTTGTGACTCTGAGATGAATGGAATACAGAAGTAGGCATCATTGAAGTGTAATACAGAATGCCATGGCCTGGTGGATGGTAGAATGAGCAGCAGTGTGTAGGAAATAGGAGCTACTGGATGTATATCCTCGGTGGCTTCACTGACTGTCCTGATATCCTTTACCAGGTCTCCAGCAGCCCATGGGGCTCTCGTGGTCAGGCCAATCCCAGGATATGGAGCTCACCTGGGCTGCATCCTGCAACCCACAGCCCACGGGGCTCTCGTGGTCAAGTCCTTCCCAGGGTATGGAGATCACCTGTGCAGCTACCCAGCAGCCCATGGGGCTCTCATAGTCAGGCCCCTCCCAGGATACGGAACTCCCCTGGGCAGGTACCCCAGCAGGGCTGGACACACAGGAACTGTGCACATAGCCCACCTTGCAGAGAACCGCCAGCTCACCTGTCGCTCACAGCTGACACAGAACACCTCAGAGCAGGACTTGAACTAACAAACAGCAGCTCTGACAGGTCTGTGACCCTGGCTATCACTCTGTGCAGCCTCTCTCTGCCTGGTCTTCCAGACACTTCCACTGCAGCCAGGGCACCAGGCATCTGTCTCCACCCACCATCACTCCTCTCCCTGACTCCTGGGTTCCTCTCATTAGGATAGGGTCTTCTTGAAGTTGTTTTCCACTCATGATAAGAAAACAAGCCGCAGCTGCAGCCCCTTGTCTAGCCTGACTCTCAAGAGCCCACACCTGTTCCTTGGGACTGACCCGTTTAGCAAGGTTCATTTTCTGCAACTGTGAGCCCCTGAGGGGTGAGGATTGGCTGATTTGGGCAGCCTGACACTGCCTGCCAGCCCCCCCCACAGGTGTGCCTGGGTTGAGGTCAATATAAACACCTCTCCAGTCAGCAAGAGCACCTGTAGCTGTGACTGACGCCATATTCTCTGCCCCGTCAGCAGTTTCGGGGCTGGGGTGGTGGGAGGGAGTGAGGGGCCGTGGCTTTGTGGGTGGCCCAGTGTGATTTGGGCTCTGCTGGACTTTCTGCAGGAGTGGCCAGGCTGCCACCTGCTAAAGAAGAGGATGTGTCACCCATACCTGCCACTGGAATTTCTCCCCAGTCAGAGGTGAGGAAGTAAAAAAGCACTGGGGGCCTTGGCAGGAGGGGTATCTCAGGCAGGGAAATGGAAAGATTCCAGAAGAGCATCTGGGGCCAGGACCATCCTGGCTCGCCTGCAGGCACCAAGTCGGCCTGCGTGCTCTTGCTAGTGTGGCTCCACAGCCCTTCCTCTAGGCTTGCAAGTGCTTGTACATATTCAGGTGTTTTACCTGGAAAGAGTGGGAAGAGTTCAGCTGCAGCAGGACTGGGGCTCAGCTCACATTTACTCACAGACGCCTCGACACATTCCCCCAGCTTTTCAATGAGGATGCTCCTTGTGGGGGGTATCACTGCTGACTGCATGGGAGATGATTTCCCACCTCTGACCAACTTAAGAATTTTTTACCACTGGAGCAAGTGCCCTGATACGATTATCCTCTCTATAACTGGTGAGTTCTGTTTGTTTGTTTTTTTTTTTTTCTTTTTTTTTTTTTGTTCAAATTAGATTTTATTTATTCCTCTTTTTTTTAATTTGGAGATATATACATGGAAATAATTCATTAATATAAAGACGTCTATGTGAAGGGAAAAACTTTTTTTCTGTTTTATTTTATTAAATGTTATTTATTTAGTTTTTTTTTTAAATTTATTTCTTTTATACAGCAAGTTCTTATTGGATATCTATTTCATACATATAAGTGTGCATATGTGAATCCCAGTCTCCCAATTCATCCCACCACCACCCTCACATGGCGTTCCCTCCTTGGTGTCCATATGTTTGTTCTTTACATCTGTGTCTCTATCTCTGCCCTGCACACTGGTTCATCTGTACCATTTTTCTAGGTTCCACATATATGCATTAATATACAATATTTGTTTTTCTCTTTCTGACTTACTTCACTCTGTATGACAGTCTCTAGATCCATCAAGGCCTCTACAAATGACCCAATTTCATTCCTATGTATGGCTGAGTAATATTCCGTTGTATATATGTACCATGTCTTTATCCATTCGTCTGTCTGTGGGCACTTAGGTTGCTTTCATTACCTGTCTATTGTAAATAGTGCTGCAGTGAACATTGTGGTGAATGTGTCTTTTTGATTTATGGTTTTCTCTGGGTATATGCCCAGTAGTGGGATTGCTGGAATATATGGTAATTCTATTTTTAGTTTTTTAAGGAACCTCCATACTGTTCTCCATAGAGACTGTATCGATTTACATTCCCAACAATAGTGGAAGAAGGTTCCTTTTCTCCACACCCTCTCCAGCATTTGTTGTTTGTAGATTTTCTGATGATGCCCATTCTAACAGGTGTGACGTGATACCTCATTGTAGTTTCGATTTCCATTTCTCTAATAATTAGTGATGTTCAGCAGATTTTCATGTGCGTACTGGCCATCTCTATGTCTTCTTGGAAGAAATGTCTATTTAGATCTTCCATTTTTGTATTGGATTGTTTGTTTTATTAATATTGAGCTGCATGAGCTGTTTATATATATTGGAGATTAATCATTTGTCCATTGATTCGTTTGCAAATATTTTCTGCCATTCTGAGGGATGTCTTTTCATCTTGTTTGTAGTTTCCTTTGCTTTGCAAAAGCTTTTACGTTTCATTAGGTCCCATCTGTTTAGTTTTCTTTTTTATTTCATTACTATAGGAGGTGGATCAAAAAAGATCTTGCTGTGATTTACGTCAGAGTATCCTTCGTAAGTTTTCCTCTCAGAGTTTTATACTGTCTGGTCTTACATTAAAGTCTCTAATCCATTTTGAATATATTTTTATGTATGGTGTTGGGGAGTGTTCTAATTTCATTCTTTTACATGTAGCTTTCCATATTTCCCAGCACCAATGATTGAAGAGACTGTCTTATCTCCATTGTATAGTCTTGCCTCCTTTCTCATAGATTAGTTGACCATAGGTGTGTAGGTTTATTCTTGGGCTTTCTTTCCTTTTTTTTTTCCTTTTACACATTTATTGGAGTATAATTGCTTTACAATGGAGTGTTCGTTTCTGCTGTATAACAAAGTGAATCAGCTATACATATACAAATATCACCAGATCCCCTCCCTCTTGCATCTCCCTCCCACACTCCATATCCCACCCCTTTATGTGGTCACAAAGCACCGAGCTGATCTCCCTGTTCTATGTGGCTGATTCTCAGTAGCTATCGGTGTTATATTTGGTAATGTATTTATGTCCATGCCACTCTCTCAATTCGTCCCAGCTTACCCATCCCCCTTCCGGTGTCCTCAAGTCCTTTCTCTATGTCTGTGTCCTTAATCCTGTCCTGCCACTAGGTTCTTCAAAATCTTTTTATTTCTTCATTAGATTCCATATATCTCTGTTAACATACAGTATTTGTTTTTCCCTTTCAGACTTACTTCACTTTGTAGGACAGATTCTAATTCCATCCACCTCAGTACAAATAACTCAGTTTTGCTTCTTTTCATGGTTGAGTAATATTTGATTGTATATATGTGCCAGATCTTCTTTATCCATTCATCTGTCGATGGACACTTAGGTTGCTTCCATGTCCTGGCTAATGCAAATAGAGCTGCAATGAACATTTTTGTACATAACTCTTTTTGAATTATGGTTTTCGCAAGGCAAATGCCCAGTAGTTGGATTGTTGTGTCGTATGGTACTTCTATTGTTAGTTATTTAAAGGACCCTCCGTACTGTTCTCCCTAGTGCCCATATCAATTTACATTCCCACCCACAGTGCAAGTGTGTTCCATTTTCTCCAATAAAGGCCTCTCCAGCATTTATTGTTTTGTAGATTTTTTTGATGATTGCCACTCTGAGTGCTGTGAGGTGATACCTCACGGTAGTTTTGATTTGCATTTCTCTAATGATTAGTGATGTTCAGCATCCTTTCATGTGTTTCTTGGTAATCTGTAAATCTTCTTTGGAGAAATGTCTATTTAGGTCTTCTGCCCGTTTTTGGATTGGGTTGTTTGTTTTTGTGATATTGAGCTACATGAGGTGCTTGTAAAGTTTGGAGATTAATCCTTTGTCAATTGCTTCATTTGAAAATATTTTCTCCCATTCTGAGGGTTGTTTTTGCATCTTGTTTATGTTTTCCTGTACTGTGTAAAAGCTTTTAAGTTTCATTAGGTCCCATTTGTTGATTTCTGGTTTTATTTCCATTTCTCTAGGAGGTGGGTCCAAAAGGATCTTGCTGTGATTTATGTCATAGAGTGTTCTGCCTATGGTTTCCTCTAAGTGTTTTATAGTGTCTGGTCTTATATTTAGATCTCTAATCAATTTAGAGTTTATTTTTGTGTATGGTGTTATGGAGTGTTCTAATTTCATTCTTTTATGTGTAGGGGTCCAGTTTTCCCAGCACCAATTACTGAAGAGACTGTCTTTTCTCCATTGTATTTCCTTAGCTCCTTTGTCATAGATGAGATAGCCATAGGTATGTAGGTTTATCTCTGGGCTTTCTGTCCTGTTCCATTGATCTGTGTTTATGCCAATCTACATACACTTGATTCCATTATGGAGACATATAAATACATAGGTTTCAAGGTTATTACCAGTCAGATATATTCCTCTTCAGTGAATAGGGTGTTTTGTGTCCAGTTCATTGAGAAAGGAGTAGGTCTTGTCTATTACATATTTGGTATATGGAATGGGATCTGTGCTAATTTCAAACTCTGCTTTTACACATCACCCCACGTCACCTTTCCCCTTAAGGAGGCATAAGTGTGTTTTCTAAATGTGTAACTCTGTTCTCTTTTGAAATTCAGTTCATGTGTAGCCATGTTTACCTTTCCTCTATAAGTGATATATTACAATAAGTTTCTTTTTCTTTGTGGCTCATTTCACTTAGCATCATCGTACCTAAAGCCACTCATTACGCTGCTATTGGCCTTATGACATTGATTTTATGTCTGAGTGACATTCCATTGTATATAAGTACCACAACATCTATATCTATTTTTTTTTCCTTTCCTGGGATATTTAAAGTGTACTGAAGTCGAGGTTCTTGTAAACAGAGCAGCCCTAAATTTTGGGCTGGCTGTGTGTTGTGGATTTTTAGTTTTCCCAAAATACACACCCATGAGTGGAAGTGTGCTATGCTCTGTAGCTCTGTTTTAGAAAACAACATACAGTTCTCCAGAGAGGCTGTTGGCAATTTACATCCTGTCCATCGGCGTAACCAGACTCCCTTTTCTCCATGGCCTGTCCTGCATTTGTGGCTTTTACACTATTTGTGGATGGCCCTTTTGACTGGAGGTAAGGGACACTTCTATGTAGTGTGGATTTGCAATGCCTGATGGCTTGCTTGGCCAAAAAGCGCATATGCATTTTTTCCCGAATATATTCAAGAAAATACACATAGTCCCTTTTCAGCCAAGAGCAACATTGTTGAAATTCTGTCGCTTTTCATGTGCTTTAAAGATGACTCCAATCTACCTCTTGAAATCTGTTTCCTTCAATTCTGCCTTGCATTCAAATTCTCGTCACTGCCTTTCCTCAATATATTTCTGGATGATAGTTGTCCTTTATAACTCTGCAAGTTTGTGAATTGCTGTGCCCCTGATTTCCATTTTTCAACTCGCCTCTTTGTGAGCTGGATGCAATACCGCAGGATGGCTTTAGGCCCTACTCTGGTTCCAGGGCTTCAGGCTGAGCCTTTGGTTAATTCTTCTTCCTGATGGGAAACTAGAGTGACATGTGCCCATCCAAACACCTACAGCTAATCTCTCATTTATTTCCCCTCTTCCTGTTCATCCTCTGCACAATTTGCAAACTGTGCATAACGGGAGGGTAAAGGCACTGACACTCCAAGTGGGGAGATTTTTAGTAATGCAGATGGAATGGCAAAGCCGAGCACGACATAAGGAAAAATGAGGTACCTTTTAGAAAACTTTCCCAATTACACAGTGTACCATCCACTGGGTTTCCCATGCATGTTTTAACTGTAGGAAGATTCCCTTAAATCTGGAGAGTTGGGATGACTTGAATGGGTAGCACACAGTATTGCTCTAAGTGGTGTTCTTTTTTTTTTTTTTTTTTTTTTGCTGTACGCGGGGCTCTCACTGCTGTGGCCTCTCCCGTTGCAGAGCACAGGCTCCGGACGCGCAGGCTCAGGCTCAGCGGCCATGGCTCACGGACCCAGCCACTCCGCGGCATGTGGGATCTTCCCGGACCGGGGCACAAACCCTTGTCCCCTGCATCGGCAGTGGGACACTCAACCACTGCGCCACAAGGGAAGCCCTAAGTGGTGTTCTTTTGTTCACACAACCTCAGAAATCTTGTCAGCCCCAAGTGTCCAGTCTTATGTCTCATCCAGCTGTGGGTGTAAAGGTGGTCAATCTAGCTTGCATCACAGGCCCTGAACGTAGTTTTTAAGACTTTCTATCTGTTTTTGCATTTTGCTTTTGAAATTTATTTTTATAAGTGGGTTTAACTGAATTTCAGTGCTGTGTTCATGCCGTTATACACACACATGATTCCTTTAGGGAGACAGAGAATACATATGATTTAAAATACTTAGAGTCAGGCATATTCCTCTGCAATGAATAGGGGGTGTTGAGTCCAGTTCATTGTGCCGGGAGTAGGTGTTGTCTATTACATACATGGTTTATATAACGGTATCTGTGCTAATTTAATACTCTTGTTTTATGCATAGCCCCACCTCGGCTTTCCCATTAAGCAGGCAGAAGATGTTTTCTACATGTGTGAATCTGTTGTGTTTGTCATTCAGTTCATGTGTAGTCATGTGTACATTCCCGCTATGAGTGATATCTTATGATAAGATTAGTTACTCTGTAATCTTTCCTAACTCAGTTCATGTGTAGCCATGTTTACAGGACCATCATAAGTGATATCTTATGATAAGTTTCATTTTCTGTGTGACTTATTTCACTTAGAATAATCGTACCTGAATCCACTCATTTTGTTGCTACTGGTCTTATGACATTGATTTCATGGCTGAGGGATATTCCATCGTACGTAAGTACCACAATTATTTGAACAATTTTTAACTTTCCTGGGATATTTAAGGTGTACCCAAGTTGAGGTTCTTGTAAGCAGTGCATCCCTAAATTTTGGTGTGGTTCTGTCTTATTGATTTTCAGTTTTCCCAAGGTATATTCCCTAGACTGGAAGTGCCCTTGGCTATGTAGCTCTGTTGTTTACATGTTTTAGGGAACACAATGCACTCCTCCAGAGAGGCATTTGCCAACTTACATCCCGCCCGACAGCATAACAAGCCTCCCTGTTCTCCAGGTCCTCTCTTGCCTTTCTGGTTTTTACACATTTTGCCGATGTCCCTTTTGACCGGTGGGAAGGGATATTTCCTTGTACTGCAGATTTGCCTTGCCCACTTGCTAGCTTGGCCAAAAAGGGCGTATACATTTTCTCCTGAATATATTCAGGAGAAAACGAATACACCATTTTTGGACAAGTGCATCATTGTCGAAGTTGTGCCCCTCTTCCCCTGCTTGAAAGGTGATTCCAATGTACCTCTTGAAATCTGTTTACTGCGATTCTGCCTCGCTTTCAAGTCCACCTCGTTGCCTTCCTTCAAACAATTTTTGGCCGATAGCTGTCCTTTATTACTCTGCCAGTTTGTGAACTGCTGTGCCCCTGAGCTCCATTTATCAAATCGTTTTTTGTGAGCTGACCGCAAGTCCAAAATTTCGGTTCAGGACCTATACTGGTTTCCGGCAGCAGGATGAGTCTTTGGTTAATTTTTCTTCCTGTCAGGCAATTAGAGTCACATGTGCCCGTCCAAATGCCTAACAGCTACTCTCTCATTGGTTCTCCCTGGTCCCTTTCATCCTCTGCCAAATTGGCAACCTGTGTTATCCAGGAGGTTAAAGAGGCTGTCTCTCCAAGTTGGGAGATTGATAGTCAAGCAGTTGGAAAGTCAAATTGGAGCACCAGTAGAGGGACTATTCCTTGAGTTTTAGAAACTTTTCGTATTCACAGTGTGTCCATTCTCTAGGTTTCCCGTACATGTTATAGCTGTAGTAATATTCCCTTCAACCTGGAGAGTTTGGAACCATGGAATGGAGGCCACACATTATTGCTTTAAATGGTCTGTGTTTACTCACGCAGTCTCACCATGCCTCTCAGTCCCAAGTGTCCAGCCTTATGCCACATCAAGCTGTAGTTGTAGATAGATTCATTCCATGTATCATCAGAGACCCTGAAAGAATTGTAAAGAATTTCCCTGTTTTTTTGTTTTGTTTTTGAAATTCATTTTTATAGTGGGTTTGAGCTGATTCTCGCTGCCATGTTTATGCCAGTCTAGACATACTTGATTCCCTTATGGAGACATATCAATACATAGGTTTTAAGATTCTTACTAGTCAGATATATTCCTCTGCAGAAAATATGGTGTTTTGAGTCCCTTTCCCCGAGGAAGGTGTAGGTTTTTCTATTCCATAGTTGGTTTTTGGAAGAGTACCTGTGCTTATATCAAACTCTGGTTTTATGCATCACCCCACCTCTCCTTCCCCCTTAAGCAGGCATAAGAGTGTATTCTAAATGTGAGACTCTGTTGTCTTTCCTAACTCAGTTCATGTGTAGCCATGTTTACAGGATCTTCATAAGTCATATCCTATGATAAGCTTCTTTTTCTGTGTGACTTATTTCAGTTAGAATCATCGTACCTGAATCCACTCATTTTGCTGCTACTGGTCTTATGACATTTATTTCATGGCTGAGGGATATTCCATCGTACGTAAGTACCACAATTTTTTGAACCATTTTTAATATTCTTGTGATAATTAATATGTACCCAAGTTGAGGTACTTGTAAGCAGTGCATCCCTAAATTTTGGGGTGGCTCTGACTTATTGATTTTCAGTTTTCCCAAGGTATATTCCCTAGACTTGAAGTGCGCTTGGCTATGTAGCTCTGTTGTTTACTTGTTTTAGGGAACACAATGCACTCCTCCAGAGTGGCAGTTGGCAACTTACATTCCGCCCATCAGCATAAAAAGGCTCCCTGTTCTCCAGGTCCTCTTTTGCCTTTCTGGTTTTTACACATTTTGCCGATGTCCCTTTTGACTGGTGGGAAGTGATACTTCTTTGTACTGCAGATTTGCATTGCCCGCTTGCTGGCTTGGCCAAAAAGGTCGTATGCGTTTTCCCCTGAATATATTCAGGAGAAAACACATACACCCTTTTGGGCCAAGTGCATCATTGTCGAAGTTGTGCCCCTCTTCCTGTGCTTTACAGGTGATTCCAACGTACCTCTTGAAATCTGTTCCCTGCTATTCTGCCTCGCTTTCAAGTCCACCTCTTTGCCTTTCTTCAAAGGATTTTTGGACGATAGCTGTCTTTATTACTCTGACAGTTTGTGAATTGCTGTGCACCTGAGCTCCATTTATCAAATCGTTTTTTGTGAGCTGACCGCAAGTCCAAAATTTCGGTTCAGGACCTATACTGGTTCCCGGCAGGGGTATGAGTCTTTGGTTAATTCTTCTTCCTGCCAGGCAATTAGAGTGACATGTGCCCGTCCAAATGCCTAACAGCTACTCTCTCATTGGTTCTCCCTCTTCCCTTTCATCCTCTGCCAAATTGGCAACCTGTGAGAACCAGGAGGTTACAGGTGCTGTCTCTCCAAGTTGGGAGATTGATAGTAAAGCAGTTGGAAAGTCAAACTGGCTCACAAGGAGAGGGACAATTATTTGAGTTTTAGAAACCTTTCATATTCACAGTGTGTCCATTCTCTAGGTTTCCCGTACATGTTATAGCTGTAGTAATCTTCCCTTCAACCTGGAGAGTTGGGACCCATGGAATGGGTGCCATGCATTATTGCTTTAAAGGGTCTGCATTTGCTCACCCAGTCTCACCAATCCTCCCAGTCCCAAGTGTCCAGCCTTATGACACATCCAGCTGTCATTGTAGACATGGTCATTCCAGGTTTCATCAGAGACCCTGAAGGATTTGTAAAGAATTTCCCTGTTTTTTTTGTTTGGTTTTTGAAATTTTTTTATAGTGGGTTTGAGCTGATTCTCGCTGCCATGTTTATGCCAGTCTAGACACACTTGATTCCCTTATGGAGACATATCAGTACATAGGTTTTAAGATTCTTACTAGTCAGATATATTCCTCTGCGGGAAATATGGGATTTTGAGTCCCTTTCACTGAGGAAGGTGTAGGTCTTGTCTATTCCATGCTTGGTTTTTGAAAGGGTACCTGTGCTTATATCAAACTCTGGTTTTATGCATCACCCCACCTCTCCTTCCCCCTTAAGCAGGCGTAAGAGTGTTTTCTAAATGTGAGACTCTCTTCTCTTTCCTAACTCAGTTCATGTGTAGCCATGTTTACAGGATCTTCATAAGTGATATCTTATGATAAGTTTCTTTTTCTGTGTGACGTATTTCACTTAGAATCATCGTACCTGAATCCACTCATTTTGCTGCTACTGGTCTTATGACATTGATTTCATGGCTGACGGATATTCCATCGTACGTAAGTACCACAATTTTTGAACAATTTTTAACTTTCCTGGGATATTTAATGTGTACCCAAGGAGAGGTTCTTGTAAGCAGTGCATCCCTAAATATTGGGGTGGCTGTGTCTTATTCATTTTCAGTTTTCCCAAGGTATATTCCCTAGACTGGAAGTTCCCTTGGCTATGCAGCTTTGTTGTTTACTTCTTTTATGGTACACAGTGCACTCCTCCAGAGAGGAAGTTGCCAACTTACAAACCGCCCAGCAGCATAAAACGGCTCCCTGTTCTCCAGGTCCACTCTTGCCTTTCTGGTTTTTACACATTTTGCCAATGTCCCTTTTGACCGGTGGGAAGGGATTATTCTTTGTACTGCAGTTTGCATTTCCCGCTTCCTTGCTTGGCCAAAAAGGGCGTATGTGTTTTCTCCTGAATATATTCAGGAGAAAACGAATACACCCTTTTTGGCCAAGTGCATCATTTTCGAAGTTGTGCCCGTCTTCCTGTGCTTTACAGGTGATTCAAACGTACCTCTTGAAATCTGTTTCCTGCTATTCTGCCTCGCTTTCAATTACGCCTTGTTGCCTTCCTTCAAAATATTTTTGGACGATAGTTGTCCTTTATTTCTCTTCCAGTTTGTGAATTGCTGTGCCCCTGAGCTCCATTTATCAAATCGTTTTTTGTGAGCTGACCGCAAGTCCAAAATTTCGGTTCAGGACCTATACAGGTTCCCGGCAGGGGGATGAGTCTTTGGTTAATTCTTCTTCCTGCCGGGCAATTAGAGTCACATATGCCCGTCCAAATGCCTAACAGCTACTCTCTCATTTGTTCTCCCTGTTCCCTTTTATCCTCTGCCAAATTGGCAACCTCTGTTATCCAGGAGGTTAAAGGGGCTGTGTCTCCAAGTTGGAAGATTGATAGTAAAGCAGTTGGAAAGTCAAACTGGAGCACCAGGAGAGGGACAATTATTTGAGTTTTAGAGACCTTTCGTATACACAGTGTGACCATTCTCTAGGTTTCCCGTACATGTTATAGCTGTAGTAATATTCCTTTCAACCTTGAGAGTTTGGAACCATGTAATGGAGGCCACACATTATTGCTTTAAAAGGTCTGTGTTTGCTCACCCAGTCTCACCAATCCTCCCATTCCCAAGTGTCCAGCCTTATACCACATCAAGCTGTAGTTGTAAATATGTTCATTCCAGGTTTCATCAGAGACCCTGAAGGAATTGTAAAGAATTTCCCTGTTTTGTTTTTTTGTATTTGAAATTCCTTTTTATAGTGGGTATGAGCTTATTCTCACTGCCATGTTTATGCCAGTCTAGACACACTTGATTCTCTTACGGGGACATATCAATACATAGGTTATAAGATTCTTACTAGTCAGATATATTCCTCTGAGGGAAGTATGGTGTGTTGATTCCCTTTCAGTGAGGAAGGTGTAGATGTTTTCTATTCTGTATTTGGTTTCTGGAATGGTGCCTGTACTAATATCAAACTCTGGTTTTATGCAACACCCCAACTCTCCTTCCCCCTTAAGCAGGCGTAAGAGTGTTTTCTAAATGTGAGACTCTCTTCTCTTTCCTAACTCAGTTCATGTGTAGCCATGTTTACAAGACCTTCATAAGTGATATCTTATGATAAGTTTCTTTTGCTCTGTGACTAATTTAACTTAGAATCATTGTAACTGAATCCACTAATTTTGCTGCTACTGGCCTGATGACATTGATTTCATGGCAAAGGGATATTCCATCGTATGTAATTACCAGAGTCTCGTGAACAATTTTTGTCTTTTCTGGGATATTTAACGTGTAGCCTAGTTGAGGTTCTTGTAAGCAGTGAAGACATATATTTTGGGGTGGCTCTGTCTTATTGACTTTCAATTTTCCCAATGTATATTCCCTAGAGTGGAAGTGCCCTTCGCTCTGTAGCTCTGTTGTTTACTTGCTTTAGGGAACAAAATGCACTCCTCCAGAGAGGCAGTGGGCAATTTATATCCCACCCATCAGCATAACAGTGCTCCCTGTTCTCCAGGGCCTCTCTAGCCTTTCTGGATTTTACCCATTTTGTGGATGTCCCTTTTGACCGGTGGGAAGTGATACTTTTTTGTAGTTCAGATTTGCATTGCCCGCTTGCTTGCTTGGCCAAAAAGGGCGTATGCGTTTTCTCCTGAATATATTCAGGAGAAATCACATACACCCTTTTTGGCCAAGTGCATCATTGTCGATGTCGTGCCCCTATTCCTGTGCTTTAAAGGCGATTCCAACGTAACTCTTGAAATCTGTTTCCTCCTATTCTGCCTCGCTTTCAAGTCCGCCTCGTTGCCTTCCCTCAACAGATTTTTGGACGATAGTTGCCCTTTATTAGCCAGTTTGTGAATTGCTGTGCCACAGAGCTCCATTTTTTAACTTGTTTTTTGTGAGCTGAACGCAAGTCCAATATTTTTGTTCATAAACGATACTGGTTTTGGTAGGTGGCTGAGAGTTTGGTTAATTCTACTTCCTCCCGGGAAATAAGAGTGACATGTTCTCGTCCAAATGCCTAACAGCTACTCTCTCATTGGTTCTCCCTCTTCCCTTTCATCCTTTGCCAAATTGGCAACATTTGCTAACCAGGAGGTTAAAGGTGCTGTCTCTCCAAGTTGGGAGATTCATAGTAAACTGTTGGAAAGTCAAACTGGAGCACATGGAGAGGGACTATTCGTTGAGTTTTAGAGACCTTTCGTATTCACAGTGTGTCCATTCTCGAGGTTTCCCGTACATGTTATAGCTGTAGTAATATTCCCTTCAACCTGGAGATTTGGGACCAATGGAATGGGTTCCATGCATTATTGCTTTAATGGGTCTGCATTTGCTCACCCAATCTCACCAATCCTCCTACTCCCATGTGTCCAGCCTTTTGCCACCTCCAGCTGTCATTGTAGATAGGGTCATTCCAGGTATCATCAGAGACCCTGAAGGAATTGTAAAGAATTTTGCTGCTTTTTTGTTTTGTTTTTGAAATTCCTTTTTATAGTGGGTTTGAGCTGATTCTCGCTGCCATGTTTATGCCAGTCTAGACACACTTGATTCCCTAAAAGAGACATATCAATACATAGGTTTTAAGATTCTTACTAGTCAGATATATTCCTCTGTGGGAAATATGGGGTTTTGAGTCCCTTTCACTGAGGAAGGTGTAAGTCTTGTCTATTCCATATTTGGTTATTGAATGGTACCAGTGCTTATATCAAACTCTGGTTTTATGCATCACCCCACCTCTCCTACCCCCTTAAGCAGGCATAAGAGTGTTTTCTAAATGTGAGACTCTGTTCTCTTTCCTAATTCAGTTCTTGTGTAGCCATGTTTACAGGGTCTTCATAAGTGATATCTTATGATAAGTTTATTTTTCTGTGTGACTTATTTCACATAGAATCATCGTACCTGAATCCACTCATTTTGCTGCTACTGGTCTTATGACATTGATTTCATGGCTGAGGGATATTCCATCGTATGTAAGTATCACAATTTTTTGAACCATTTTTATATTTCCTGGGATATTTAAGGTGTACCCAAGTTGAGGTTCTTGTAAGCAGTGCAGCCCTAAATTTTGGGGTGGCTCTGTCTTATTGCTTTTCAGTTTTCCCAAGGTATATCCCCTAGACTGGAAGTGCCCTTGGCTCTGTAGCTCTGTTGATTACTTCTTTTAGGGAACACAATGCACTCCTCCAGAGAGGCAGTTGGCAATTTACATCCTGCCCATCAGCAAAACAAGGCTCCCTGTTCTCCAGGCCCTGTCTTGACTTTCTGGTTTTTACCCATTTTGTGGATGTCCCTTTTGACCTGTTGGAAGTGATACTTCTTTGTAGTGCAGATTTTCATTGCTCGCTTGCTTGCTTGGCCAAAAAGGACGTATGCGTTTTCTCCTGAATATATTCAGGAGAAAACGCATATGCCGTTTTTGGCCAAGTGCATCATTGTCGAAGTTTTGCCCGTCTTCCTGTGCTTTAAAGGCGATTCCAACGTACCTCTTGAAATCTGTTTCCTGCTATTCTGCCTCGCTTTCAAGTCGGCCTCGTTGCCTTCCTTCAATAGATTTTGGACGATAGTTGCCATTTAGGTGTCTGCCAGTTTGTGAATTTCTGTGCCCCTGAGTTCCATTTTTTAACTCGTTTTTTGTGAACTGAACGCAACTCCAAAATTTTGGTTCAGTACCTCTACTCGTTCCCGGTGTGTGGCCGAGACATTGGTTAATTCTCCTTCCTCCCAGGATATAAGAGTGACATATGCCCGTCCAAATGCCTAACAGCTACTCTCTCATTGTTTCTCCCTCTTCCCTTTCATCCTCTGCCAAATTTGCAACCTGTGACAACCAGGAGTTTAAAGGTGCTCACTCTCGAAGTTGGGAGATTGATAGTAAAGCAGTTGGAATGTCAAACTGGAGCACCAGGAGAGGGACTATTCGTTGAGTTTTAGAGACCTTTCGTATTCACAGTGTGTCCATTCTCTAGGTTTCCCGTACATATTATAGCTGTAGTAATATTCCCTTCAACCTGGAGACATGGGACCCATGTAATGGGGGCCATGCATTATTGCTTTAAAGGATCTGCATTTTCTCACCCAATCTCACCAATCCTCTCAGTCCCATTTGTCCAGACTTATGCCACATCCAGCTGTCATTGTAGATAGTGTCATTCCAGCTTTCATCAGAAACCCTGAAGGAATTGTAAAGAATTTCCCTTTATTTTTTGTTTTTCAAATGCCTTTTTATAGTGGGTTTGAGCTGATTCTCGCTGCCATGTTTATGCCAGTCTAGACACACTTGATTCCCTTATGGAGACATATCAATACATAGGTTTTAAGATTCTTATTAGTCAGATATATTCTTCTGCACATAATATGTGTTGTTGCATCCCCTTCACTGAGGAAGTTGTAGGTCTTGCTATTCCGTATTAGGTTTGTGGAATGGTACTTGTTCTAATATTAAACTCTGGTTTTATGCATCACCCCACCTCTCCTTCCCCCTTATGCAGGCATCAGAGTGTTTTCTAAATGTGAGACTCTGTTCTCTTTCCTAACTCAGTTCATGTGTAGCCATGTTTACAGGATATCTATAAGTGATATCTTATGATAAGTTTCTTTTTCTGTGTTACTTATTTCACTTAGAATCATCGTACCTGAATCCACTCATTTTGCTGCTACTGGTCTTATGACGTTGATTTCATGGCTGAGGGATATTTCATCGGACATAAGTACCTCAAATTTTTGTACCATTTTTATCTTTCAGGGATATTTAAGGTGCACCCAAATGAGCTTCTTGTAAGCAGTGCAGCCCTAAATATTGTGGTGGCTCTGTCTGATTGATTTTCAGTTTTCCCAAGGTATATTCCCTAGACTGGAAGTGCCCTTGGCTCTGTACCTCTGTTGTTTACTTGTTTTAGGGAACTCAATGCACTCCTCCACAGAGGTACTTGACAATTTACATACCGCCCATCAGCATAACAAGGCTCCCTGTTCTCCAGGACCTGTCTTGCCTTTCTGGTAATTACCCATTTTGTTGATGGCCCTTTTGATCTTTTGGAAGTGATACTACTTTGTAGTGCAGATTTGCATTGCCCGCTTGCTTGCTTGGCCAAAAAGGGCGTATGAGTTTTCTCCTGAATATATTCAGGAGAAAACGGATATGCACTATTTGGACAAGTGCATCATTGTCGAAGTTGTGCCCCTCTTCCTGTGCTTTAAAGGCGATTCCAACGTACCTCTTGAAATCTGTTTCCTGCTATTCTGCCTCGCTTTCAAGTCCGCCTCATTGCCTTCCCTTAGCCGATTTTTGGACGATAGTTGCCCTGTATTTCTCTGCCAGTTTGTGAATTGCTGTGCCCCTGAGCTCCAATTTTAACTCGATTTTTGTGAGCTGAACACAACTCCAATATTTTGGTTCAGGAACTATACTTTTTCCCAGTGGGTGGCTGAGACTTTGGTTAATTCTTCTTCCTCCAGGGAAATAAGAGAGACATGTGCCCGTCCAAATGCCGAACAGCTACTATTTCATTGGTTCTCACTCTTTCCTTTCATCCACTGCCAAATTGTCAACCTGTGTGAACCAGGAGGTTAAAGGTGCTGTCTCTCCAAGCTAGGAGATTGATAGTAAAGCAGTTGGAATGTCAAACTGGAGCAACAGGAGAGGGACTATTAGTTGAGTTTTAGAGACCATTCGTATTCACAGGGTGTCCATTCTCTAGGTTTCCCATACATGTTATAGCTGTAGTAATATTCCCTTCAACCTGGAGACATGGGACCCAAGGAATGGGTGCCACGCATTATTGCATTAAAGGGTCTGCATTTGCTCACCCAATCTCACCAATCCTCTCAGTCCCATGGGTCCAGCCTCATGCCACATCCAGCTGTCATTGTAGATAGGGTCATTTCAGGTTTCATCAGAGACCCTGAAGGAATTGTAAAGAATTTCCCTTTTTTTTGTTTTTCAAATTCAATTTTATAGTGTGTTTGAGCTGATTCTCACTGCCATGTTTATGCCAGTCTAGACACACTTCATTCCCTTACGGAGACATATCAATACATAGGTTTTAAGATTCTTACTAGTCATATATATTCCTCTGCGGGAAATATAGGGTTTTGAGTCCCTTTCACTGAGGAAGGTGTAGATCTTGTGTATTCCATAGTTGGTTTTTGAAAGGGTACCTGTGCTTATATCAAACTCTGGTTTTATGCATCACCCCACCTCTCCTTCCCCCTTAAGCAGGCATAAGAGTGTTTTCTAAATGTGAGACTCTGTTCTCTTTCCTAACTCAGTTCATGTGTAGCCATGTTTACAGGATCTTCATAAGTGATATCTTATGATACGTTTCTTTTTCTGTGTGACTTATTTCACTTAGAATCATCGTACCTGAATCTACTCATTTTGCTGCTACTGGTCTTATGATATTGATTTCATGGCTGAGGGATATTCCATCATACATAAGTACCACAATTTTTTGAACCATTTTT